>NC_080026.1:84682109-84985140 GCF_030020395.1 Manis pentadactyla
AATGGAAATAGTCATGTGAACCCAGCACAGGCAGCACAGAAAACAGAGTGAACAGCTCTGCTTTGAATGGGGATGGGGTGGGGGTTGCTAGAGAGCAACAACTGGTCAGGAAGGCTTTCCAAAAGGACAGAACACATGAGCTGGGTCTTAGAGAATCAGCCCTGAAGGAGAAATAGCATTCCAGGGCAAGGGGACACGTTTCCAAAGACAAGAAAAGTATCATGGCATGATCATGGAGCTAAAATGACATCATCTGCCTGGGGTAGAGGACACATGTGGGACAAGGTGGGGAGTAACCTAGGAAAGGGTAGGTTCCAGGTCACAAAAAAATTTGTGAGATCTTGGGCAAGTCTTGAACCATTCACCCCCAGCTATAGAGGGGTCTACCCAGAGGAGAAGAGAGCTGTGAACATGGGCTGCCATGCAGCCAACACTTGCAGAACCCTGGCTGGAGGTTCTGGTTTCCTGGCAGGACATGAAGTTTCCATGGGAAGTGCTGTATCGCCCGGCCCCGCCTCCCTCAATTTCATACCGCATGGTGTATTCCAAGGACTGTGCTGGCATTTCGGTTTGAGCACTAAGTGGTGACTCAGAATGAACAGAAGTGTGGACAACTGTTTACTAAGAAGGCAGCCTTTGGTGTGACAAATTAGAGTAGGCTGCTGGATTGTGCAGTACTCATGAGCTAGGCAGCTTGGAAATAGCACATACCATTGCGCTGGGCAGTTGATTCATTTCTTGTCCCATCATGCCAGGCAGGGCATCACAGACCCACAGTCCATCCAGGCCAGGAAAAGTGTTTATGCTTCTGACAGTGCCCCAAATGCCCTGGAATGTTCCCTCCAGCATCCTTTGTATTTTATATTTCTATCATGCAAAATTACAACACTTTATTGAGACTATTCATACTTTGAATTTACTTAACCTCTTAGAGCCAGGAGACCAGTTTACAGAGAGCATCACAGAGTTTTAGAGTCAGCATATGAGCTTCTGGATCATCAGACAATCCCAATACTGTTTTTAATAGCATTTTAAAAACCAACAGACCTTGATATTTGTTAGGTACAGGAAGCAAGGAGTTAGATACTGTGGAAATACAGATAATGAAGACATCATCCCTGTCTAAAATAGTCGAACTCATAGAAATACAGAGCAGAATTGCAGTTGCCAGGGGCAGGAGAGGGGGAAATGGGGAGATGTTGGTTAAAGGGGACAAAGTTTCAGTTACGCAAGATGACTAGGTCCTGGAGATCTAATATATGGCATAGTGACAACAGGTAGCAACATTATAATTGTAGACTTGAAATTTGTTAAGAGGGTATATCTTTAGTGTTCTCATGACAAAAAAAGGGAAAGAAAATGGTAACTGTGTGGGCGATGGCTCTGTTAACTGACTTGATCGTGGTGATCATCAACTAAGGCATACATATATCAAAAGATCATATTGCACACCTTAAATATTGGGATAAGGCTGAAAATAAAAATTTTAAAGTAATAAAATATAGCAAAACCTGAAAACAAAGAGATGTGATTCCTGGCCTTAAGTTTGTATAAACTTAAGAGCATAGCCTAGCTTGGGCTCTAGGCTAGCAAGCCAGCAAATTGGAATTAGAAACAAATCAGAATTCAAATTCCCGCTCTAGCACTGACAAAGGGCATACACCTAACTTATTCCCTTCACCTGTCCCAGCTTCTGTCTCCTCATCCACAAATGGGATAATAGGACCTGTCTCCCCGAAGGATGTGATTGGAGATAATGTATGTAAGTGACAAGTGCAATGGATGGTGGAGGGTGGTCGATCCATAAATGATGGCTATTTCTGTTTTCAGTGGAAAAGTTGAAGTTTAACTCAAGGCAATTGCAAAAAAAGAGTCAAATGGCAGTGCAAAATAATTGCTGAATTCATGATTTAAAGTGTCAGGGACTTCCATGGCCACACATCATTCTCCCGGGTCTTGCGACAAACCTGTGAGGAGTATCCCCATTTGCAGATTTGCAAACTGAAGGTAGAGAGAATGTAAGTGGCTTGGAAACACTTGGTAAGTGGCAGAGCCAGGTTCTGGTTCTACGTGCTTTCCACACTGCAGAAGCTTCCTGCCAGGTGACTAAGGGCTTCAGTTCAGAAGAAGGAGAAATCATGATGCTGAGGTGGGCTGGCAAGGTATTGGGGGTGGGGGGAAGCCCATCATTCAGTCTACCAATGATTACTAAGCACTTATTGTTTGCCGAGCACTGTTATGAGCAAGAGAGACAAGATCCCTGTCTTTGTGGGGCTTGTAGGGGAGGATTTGAAGAGCCGGGCAACAGGGCATAGCGGATGTAGAATGTGTACCTACGCTCTTCAATGAACCTGAGTCCACTCACATGCCTACCTAAAATGCCACCATCTCTCTGCCAGGGGTATTGTCTGGGCCACTTCCCATTTACTGGTCCTTACTTGTCACTTTGCACCTCACCCATGGTGGAACTCTTGCCCATAACTCCATAGTCATCTCACCTGGATCTGCTCTGTCCTCCTGGCCTCATTTCTCTTCTAAGTACCACTTATGCAAGTAAGAGGCACTCAGGTAGCATGCTCTCTAAAACCCCTGTGGGAATCACCCCAGCTGAGCTGGCCCCCACTCACCCACCATCTCACAGGGGATGAGCAATGAAGAAAATGCCAGAAGTATTTGTTGAGTATGACTGAACCCATATGCTGGAGTGAGAATGACTTAGGTTTGCCTATTGGTTCACACACACACACACACAAGGGTTTGTGCATGCAACTCAATCACCAAATGTGTGTTTGCATGCATATTTACTAGATAAAACTTTACTTTCCCCCATTAGGATGGAGGTTCCAAGAGAAGAGGTTTTTGTCTGTTTTATTCTCCAGAGAAGAGTCTCAGCACAAGGTAGGCCCCCAACAAGTACATGATGAATGAGTGAATCCGTGTGGCCTACATGGATGCCCTTCACAGGGAGAGCTCTTGGGTGGAGTCGTGCTCTGAGGAACCTATGCTGGGGTGGGAGGGAACCTCCCAGGCTGAGTACCAGGCTGAAGTAGTGCAAAAGTGCTCTTCAGAATAAGGGGAGAAGATTTAGATGTCACAGAGGGAAAAGAAAATCCAGGAGCAAAGGGAGATCATGGGTGTTGGGCTGAGAAGAAGCCCATGAAAAGAGGGAGCCTTGCCAGTGGGTTCCAGCCCTGGGAAGTTCACTGTGGATTCCATGTGACCAAATACATGACAGTGGAACATTCTTGGGGTGAAAGGGTGATACCCAACTTTATTCCCGCGGTGGCAGGTCAGTCACTAGAATCCTGTCCACTCAGAGCGAGTCTGCATGCAGCAAGCTGGTCTCTGCCTCCAGGCCTCTCTGTCCACACAGTCATCCTGTACAGCTGTCCTCTGGGCCTCTCTGGTACTAATGGTTCAAAAGCAAGATCTTCCTGCAGCCTTGCCACCGTGTCGCCCAGACCACTGGGTGGAGCTCTTTATATAGAGTCAACAGCAATGTACTGCCCACACATGTTAAGTGAGCTAGCCAACCAGGGCCAGGTGAGAATCCTGGCCACAGGACCTTTCATTTTATCCACAGAAGGCCCCATTGAAGGCTCTGTATTAAAGGGGCTAAGTGGCGAAGAGGTTTCTCTAACAGACTTTATGAACCAGATTTCAAGTATTGTATGTTATGAGACTTTTCATCCAATCGCCCTACAGGACCACCAGGCATGCCCCACACTGCTTCCTTCTACTCTTGTATGGGGGTTTGGGGGGGTGAGGGGGTTGTAACCAGCAGAGAGCAGGCAGAGCTAAAAAAAAAAAAAAGACAGTGACAGCTGACAGCTGGGTTCCATCTATTGCTGTGGGTTCTGATATAAACTCACAGGCACTTCCCCCAGGGCCTGGCAGGGACCACCAGCCAGCATTTTCAGAACAGACTCTGCTGTGGCCCAGCTTAGCCCTCTTCTTCCAGAGTCTTCTCTATGTTCCACACTGTTCTTGTCCAGTGCTGCTGGACTGGGATGGGCATTGTCCTTGTATAGGAACCTTATTACTATTTAAATTAATTACATTCGGTCTCTGCTAATGGGATTGCACTCAGGTGCAAAAATGTTTATCACTCGGACTTTAAGTTTAGGTAGTATTCTGAATACATTTTGAAAGACACTGACTGTTGTCTATTATGCAACCTAGAATGGCTTCACTCTCTAAGATGAATGCCCCATGTCTTTGCTGGCTGTATTGCCTGGCTCTCTACAATGGCTGGAGAGAGTTACACTGTTTCTTTTGGCAGAAAGAGTCCCTTCCTGATTGGACTCCACTGGGAACCTAGATCCCCATCAGATAGCACCATAATTCTCCCCACTTAACACCCTGAAATGTATGTTTCCACAAGAGAAGCCCAGGGGAGTTATCTTAACCATCCCAGGCCTGTAAAAAGTAGGGCTTTCAGAACCTGCTTCAAAGAGTACCTGGAGACCCACCACGATTCTCTGAGGCATTTCTGCAAACCCTGGGACAGAACAACAAACAGTTATTGAGTAGACTAGCTAAAATTACAAACTTAAGTTTGATCAAAAGAGGAGCAAATGGTGAATTAATAGGCAACTTGGGCTAGAAGCTCTATTACTCTTGTGCTGGTGTCACAGTCTGAGATGCTGTTCAATAGGTGGCCCAGACCACAAGTGTTTGGATCTATATCCCCAAGCCAGCATGCCTAGCTGCTATGCAGACCTTCTCAGTACCCCTGCTCCAGACTCTTCAACATGATATATATCCCTGCAGTAAGGGAAGGAAACCCCAGGGGAAGCCACTCAACTTTCTGAGTGTGGTTAAATTCTGTGCTGGAAAAAAAAAATGTAGTGTCTTCCACTGAAAGTCAATGGTAAGCTATCTGAGTTCACCCTCCCTGTGTCCAAACTCTTAAAAATTATTTTCTTTTTCTTCCTTCTGGAGGTTACTTAAGTGAGCTTCATTTTCCAAGTAGACAGTGTCTGGGCACCTCTTTTATTGGGCCAGGTTGCATTGCCAGGATTCTGAACAGTCAGAGTAAAGGGTTAGCTTTCGCTTTGCAGTCTTAGTAATGTGCCTGCAGCCAATAGAGACACTTCCTGTGCATAGGGAGCCCAAAGCATCAGCTTCTGGTGAACTCAGACAGTGGGCTAATCTTCATTCCAGAGCTGCTGGAGCATCCTTATCTTGTAGCCAATGCAAAGCTGCAGGTGCACTGCCCACCCCAATGGGCAGCCTTCAGCAGGACTTCATCTAATCCCCAGGGAGTCTATGGCAGGGGTGGGGGGTGGGGGTGGGCGGGGGATGGAGAAAGAGGGAATCTACAGAACTCCAACTAAACTCTCTTAACTGCTAGGGAAACCTGGCCTCTCATTAAGCTGGTTTCAGGCCATTCTGCCTGAAGAAATCAATCAGACCAATTCTGCTACTGGGAACTGCCTCTCGGTTCTGGGGCCCCTGGATTGACCTTTTTTTCCTCCCTCTCCTCAATTCTGGCAGCATTTTCCATTCCTGAGGTCTTAAGAACAATAATACCAAATCATTACAAGACAACCACTGTCTTGGGTAGATAGCCTTTCCAGAGAACTCAGGGAACTCTTTGACAATAACAGTAGCTAATGTGCAGAGAGCACTTACTATTAGCCAGGTATTAATGCTCTGTTTGAGTTCTCTCATTTAATTCTCAAACCTGAATGCTCACAAGCCACATAAGCTGAGTTATTTGCTGAGACTAAGAAAGGTTAGGTAGCTTGCCCACAGTCACATGGCTAGTAACTGGGACGCCAACACCTGGCTTTCTTATTCCAGCTCCTGTGCTCCTGCTCCTGTTTCTCGTTAATGAGCTGCTACCACCATGAAATCCCTCTTACAGTAAGGCAGCTCCAGATAAATGACCTGCCCAATGGAGAAAGTCAAAACTAGAGTCAGAGCAGTGGTTTCCAACCTGGAGAGTTAAAAATACACCAGAAAACAATGCCTAGGCTGCATCCTTAACACATCTGATTTAACTGATTTGGGAAAGGACCCAACATTGGTATTTTTAGAAAGCCTTCCAGGAGATTCTAAAAAATGCAGCCAAGTTTGAGATTCTCTGATCAGTTTGCCAACTCCCCATCTAAAGCTCAACTGACTGAAATGCTTCACCATCTCATACTCCAGCCAGTCCAGCTGGGAAGTGCCTGGGGTGGGCAGCGAGGCCACCCTGACACAAACCTGTGGGAGCTGAGAGCATTTGCTCAGTTCATTCACCTGTACAAATGGAGAGAATGAGATCTCACAGAACTACCGATCACATCTGAGGATGTAAAGTGCTCATCCTAGCATAGAGGGGGTGATTAGTGAATGGCAATGGTGGTGTGCACAGTCGCCAGAAGTTTTCTGAACCTAGTCTGAGCCTTTGGTAAAACACTCCTTCAAGTCAGTTCTACACCCATGGGTGCGCATGCATGTGCACACACACACACACACACACACACACACACACACAGAGCAGCATCTTTACACCTACGTACACACCCAGGAAGCGGCCCCTTCAGCCACATTCTCTGTGGATAAGCCATGATGACAACTAAGTGAAGTGTCCGGGGGTATCAGGGCTCATCATGGCTGTTTGCACTGTCTGAGTTTGCAGAGGTCCAAGTAGGACCTCCCAGTGTGGAGGAAACACAGAGAGGAATCTTTTACTACTCACTTGCCTAATCATTTCCACTTAACACACAGTGAAAGCAGAACTTCATGACACACTTGCCTGTCTGACAAAGGTTCTGCTTTTTCTAGAAGATCTTGGAAAAAGAAAAAAAATACAAAAACTTGGCCATGAGTGAGGGAGAGCTTTTCAACCTTTCATCCTTTCAACTGGCATCTGTGGTTAGTTTCCTCAGCTGTATGCCATCCATTTGAGTGCCCAAACCTGTGCTGGGTGAAAAACACCTGAGCTCAGGTTAGAGACGTCACTGCCCCAGAATCAGCAATGGTCCCAGGGAGAAAACAGATACACAGGCAACCCCCATTCCAGCTGCTAGGCCCTTTTTGCTGAGATGCCTGGGAAAACTTTCCATTCTGTGGTGAGCACCCTGTTTCAGGAATTTCGTGGCAATGTTGATAATCAGCCAAGTATGCATGAGTATAAGCTAATGGTTATCAAACTATTGAGACACTTCTGAATCAGTTGGCAAATCGCCACTGCCCTGACTACACTCACCACCCCAACTAACCCCCCAAAAACGCAGCACAGGAAGGCATAACTCCTGACACCCAATTCTCCAGGGCTCTTTTCTTGTGATTGGTTAGTGCCTGTGGCAAGTGGGCAGGCTATCCAGCATTCGGAAGTTTATCCCTGCCTCTTAGTAAGTGGCAGCTCAAGTGTTCCTATATGTATATGTCTTTATCTACTTGCCATGATCTACTTGCAAGAGAGAGATTAGGGACCTGTCTTGAAGCTGCATATACACAAATTCATGGGGTTTACTTCAATTGTAAGTCTATGTGGGATAGCTTAGGGGAACTATGGCTATTTTAAGGGGTTGAAGTCCTTGCTGCCAAAACCACTTCTTGGCAATGCTTCCACTCTAAATTAAAAATTTCAGGATGCCTATATTTCCAGGTAGTTCCCCCTCATAAAAAAAGAAAATGAACTCAATATATGGAAATCCAAATAAATGTATTTAAAAAAATTTGTCATTCGGAAAGATTGATAGTAGGGTTCCATTATGTATGAGACTTTCCCTATTGGGAGGCTTACAAGGAATGCATTCTGACAAAATATGACAGCCCCCCATAGCTTGCACATGAGAAGTTGCTACCAAGAGATAGTGCATCCTTCAAGAACAGTAGCATTACCCAGAGGGGTGCCCCCAAGGAATGACTGTCAAATGATGGACAGTGTAGTCCCAGGCATGAGCCCTCAGACTCACTCTTTGCTCTTCCCCTGCTTTGCTCAGTGTCAAATCTCCTGCCCTCACTGCATCTCCTGCCTTCCTGCTAGATTTGACCAATGGAAGGCATTGGAGGGTAGGAGTAAGGGAAAAGCCGAGGTATTTCTCCTCCTCCTCTCTATCTCAGACAGCGTCCCTGGCTGCAACCTACAGGACAAAGCTTTCAGCTTCTGCCAGGACAGCGACCCCTGACCTCCTGCATTTCTGCCTCCTCCTCCTCCTCCTTTTCCTCTCCAGATGAGGTCATTGACTTACTCCTGTTGGTAATCTTGGGCTGCCACACTGGCCCCTGTTGGCTTTTCCATATCCACATCACCTGTGCAACCAATTCCCGGCATGAAATTCCCTGTTTCATTCCATGTGGTGTCTCATTTTCCCATTGGACCTGGACTGACATACTTGACTAACTTCCCTCCCCTAGGTTTCAGTTTCCTTGTTTGTCAATGAGACTGGAGGAAATACTCACCAAGCCTTATTCAGCTTCATGCTATCTATGGGTCTGGGGCCCTGCGTAATAGGGGGCCTCCATGTATTAAAATGCCCTTCACACTTCAGGATAGTCTGAAAACAAGTACCTCATTCTGTTTTTCCCAAAGTAGTTTTCATTTTGGACTGCAGCTTCAAATCCTTTCTTTGGAAACAGGCAGGGTACAAATAATAAAGAATATATTTTTACTATGCCATTTTAAAAGCAACGGAATCATTGTTTCTTTCTCACCCACTTCATAATTTGACATTTCCTTATCTCTTCTCTAACTGAGTGCTGGAGGTTTAGATAGTTTCCCTCCAGCTTTACCACTCTGTCATTTGGTGGTGTGGCCTGTGTTTGTGGTTGTCTTCCCAATTCTTCTTTTTTCTTTTCTAGATTTTTCTAGGGTTTGGGGCCACATAAATCATCATCTTCCTGGACTGAGATCATTTCGTTTCTCTTGAAGCTCCCACCCACACCCTGGATCCCTCTAACTGCCTTTCTCGGCACCCTTGGAAACACTTAGCTGTCTTCCAGGCTGCCGTGGGCGGCCACTCAGAAGCTACACATGGACCTGTGTTTAGGTGGACATGGCTCTGCTGGCTTTCCATTTTGCCTCTCCAGGCACTATGCTGTAAGCAACCCCTCACCTGCCCATGCCACCTCACTCCCCAGGCAGAGGTCTCACTGAGCCTGGCATGGAGCAACCCCAGTGGCCCTTGCCAGGCTCTCTTCAGCAATCCTAGTGGCTGGGCCCACAGACTTCCTTAGCTGCCTCTTGAGAGCATGGGTAGGAAAGACCCCTGCAGCTGGAGGGAGTTGGAAGCACATGTTTTTTGTAGCCGGATCCCTGTCAGGAGTGATTCAGCAAGGCAGTCCCATGTCAGCTTCCTAGAACAGACTCTGAGAGGAAGAACAGGGATGGCCACACATGTGGCCTCATAGAAGCAGCTAGAGGGTTTTGGAGTCAGATGTGGTTCCATTGCACACTCATTTTAGGAACTTCTGTAATAAAAATAGTAATATTTATTAAGCTCTAGCTATGTGATACATACAGTGCAAAGTTTTCCTGCATGCATTTTCTTGTTTAATCCATGTAGTCATATGGGATAGATTTTTCAGATGAGGAAACAGGCTGAGAGAAATTAGGCAACTTGACCAATAAATACCATAAAACTAGAAAGTGATGGAATCAGGAAATCCCCTGGGTCTATCTGCTTTCCACAGTCTCTTTGCCACATTGCAAATGAATTATATTTTCCAAGTGTCAGTTACTGTTACTGTGTCTTCATATCAGAACATTAGGGCCTATCTTGTAGTATTATTTCATATTCTCTGTCTTTCTGTCTTTCCTTCCTATGTAACGCTTGTTGAACTTCTATTTATCTATGCAATGAGTTACATCTGGATAACAGTAGGATTCACTAGCCAGAAAAACAATGTAATTTCAAATTCAATACATACGTAAAATTTACTTACTGAGTTTCTATTTGGGGTATCTTTCTTAGGAGTTATGGGGGCTTGAACTCAAATAGGTCCTCAAAATGCACATGAAGAATTCATAACACTGTAAAACAAGGGAGGTTCATCTCCCTCAGCCTCTCCCCATGTGCACACACACACCCTCCATCTGTACGTGGGGACCACGGGAGTGGCTGCAGTATGAGCAGAGCCAGCTTTCAGGGTACAAGGAGAGCCATCAGATCTCGTTTGGGTGTTTTCCAGCTGAAGTTCTGATGGAGAACTATCTCAGAATCAGCTTTGAGGCAGTGGGCTGACCCTGGGAAGTTACTTGGAGGTAGCCGGAGCCAGTATGGGAGCAAGACAGCATCCCTTTCCATTTGAGAATTTGACATTCAAGGTCTCAATAGCTTAGAAGCATACTGAGAGGGCTTTGAGGGAGAGTGGGGTGGGAAGATAGGCAGAGTGCATGTAGCACATTTGCAGAGCCATCACTTGACTCCCTTCTCTTGAAGACAGGTGCGTCTCAGCAGGAATGGGTTATCCTCCTCTCGGGGTTGCCTATGCGGAGGAACCCTCTAGATATCTAAAGCCAAACTCATTCCTGTGGGGAAAAGGAATCAGGGAAGGCATAAGTTTAATGAAGGAATTTGAAGGTTTTTTCAAGGAAATGAAAGCGTGAGAGGTTTTAAAAGAAAGTGTCTGAAATTCATACCACCCCATCCTGCGGGGTTGCAAACCAGGGTTTGTTACTGCCCTTCTGGTGGTTGACTGCAATGGGCAGCTCAGTATCAAGGAAAGGGCAAGAATTTTCTATCCATTTCTGATTGATGACATGCCTATTAGTCATCTCCTCTCTCTCTACTCTGCTCAGCAAATGTGCTGCATTGCACAGCAGCCCCTGTGAACTTTGGCAGGGCAGTTTAATGTTAGCCAGCCTGGCTCAGTGTGTGAATCTTGCTGTAAATCAAATGAAATTCCCATGACTGCTAAGAGACAGAGTATCTTTAAGTGTCAATTACCATTTCCCTCAACATAGCTCAAAATCATCGATTGTATCTTTAGAAGTTCCATGATATCCTAGATTTAAAATGACGTGGTTTAAACTCCTGACCATTTCCTACCTAGGTAACTTTGGCAAAGCTACTTCTCTGAAACTTATTTTTCTTCTCTGTTAACAGGGAATGGTGATGGGGAAAAATTTCATAAACTGCAAAGCACTCCATCTGTATTAGTTTGAACTACTCAATATGATTCACATATGAGAATGTATGTGAAAAAGACTGACATTAGAAAAGACATCAAAATACAAATGATTATGAAGGGAATTCCTGCCTTTTCACTTATGTATTATTTTTACCATGTTGGAGGTAGATATTAAAACCTGTGGGATGTGAACAAAAGGTGACCTGACACCTCAAAATTAGTATTTATGTTTTAAAAAGGAATTTGGGGATTATTTCTTGGTAATTCTCTATATAGAATAATGGTTTAATATTATTATTATGTAATATTATATAGTATTAGATTAATATTATTAAGGACCAAGCTCTCCTGGTTCATTTTAAGTGTGATTTTACAAAATGTTGTTTTGAGCCCAATTTGCAGAGACACAGTATTGTGGCATAACAGGTAGATGCTAAGCTTTTCAGTAGACACTGGCAAATGAGACTTTACATACCAGATGAGGAATTGCAGCTGACCTTTCCATGATCTGTATATGGATACCTCCAGTGGGTATATTCTGACACTGCTAGTGGAGCCCAGCCATGGGTTTATGTAACTCTCCTCTGAGCAGAGAAAAATCCCTTCCTTTGGTCCTTTTGCCACTGAGCAATCTCTGGGTTTGTCCACTGGGCTGCGTCCCTTACACCTGTGTCAGGGACTCTGTGGTGGCTCTGCGGGGCCCCCAAACTCCGCCCCTGGCGCCTCTGCCTTAGTTCCAGCGGGGCATGGTGCTGACACACTTTCTGAGGCCATGTAGTATTCCTCATGCTCTTCCTGTCGGAGCCATCCTGACTGCAGATAACTAAACAGCAACTGCTTGGAATCCAGCTACTTGGACTTTGGTATTAGATTATCATGGTGCACATCCTGACAGTGGTAGTGGACAATTATTGATGGTGGGACCCTGGGCAGAGTCCTGGAGTTGTCAGTGCCTTGAGTTTCCTCATCTGTAAATGGGGATCATAAAATCTATCACAAAACTTTTTGTAATAAAAAGAGGCTTTTTTAGCATGGTGCCTAAGAGGTATCAAGCTTTCAGTAAGTGATGAGTATCATTGCTGCTATTGTTGTCATTACTACTGTTAATATATATTTTTAAATTTTTTATTAAGCTGTGATTGATATACACTCTTATGAAGGTTTCACATGAAAAAACAATGTGGTTACTACATTTACCCATATTACCAAGTCCCCACCCATACCCCAATGCAGTCACTGTCCATCAGTGCAGCAAGATGCCACAGATCCACTATGTCCCTTCTCTGTGATACACTGTTCTCCCCGTGATCCCCCACACCATGTGTACTAAACACACTACCCCTCAGTCCCCTTCTCCCTCCCTCCCCACCCGCCCTCCCACACCCCTCCCCTTTGGTAACCACTAGTTCATTCTTGGAGTCTCTGAGTCTGCTGCCATTTTGTTCCTTCAGTTTTGCTTCATTGTATACTACTGTTATTATTATTATTATCATTATTGTCATGGACAGAATCCATCTTAGAAGAACTAGAACAATGTAAACATCAGCTTAGTCCTACTACAATGACTCTAGTATAGGACTTTGTGGCTAGAGGTTGTATATATGTTTACATACAAATGTGGATGATGCTCTCCAGAGCACAGGGATAATCATCTACACTTACATAGAAACCCAAAGCTGGATAACTAAAAGCCAATTCTTTTTTGACTTTGGAATGACCTTCATGATTTTGTTTTTCTGCACATTTGCCTCCAAACCGCATTTAGCTTGGATTAATATAAAAGCAACATGAGATATGTATTCTCAAACATACGTCAACAAACTTAGCAACAGGAATAATCCAAAGTAGTTGAGGGACAGAGAAGGAAATGCAATTGCATGTGGTTTACACAGTTGGATTCAGTTGACATAGAGAGAACCAAAAGCATCTTGAAAGAGAGGGAAAGAAGAAGAGTGATGTAATGCTCAAAAAAATAATAATAAATAAAACAAAAGCAGGAATTTAACTGAGCCAGAGATCAGGAGCTCTCCTGTGGCTCTCTGAGAGATGCTAGAGAGTCTGCCTGGAGAGGAGAAGACTTAGAAAGCCCTGGTCTCATTCTTCTGTAGTTTGAGAAGCCATCATGCAGAGGAAGGAATTTTTTCCCCACAGTGGATAAACAGGATCAATGAATTAGAATAAAAGAGAGATCAAATTTGTCTCAACAGCAGGAAGACCTTCTTAACCATTGTAGTGTTCCCCCAAAAGGGAATGAATGGCTTACCTCTGGGTGCCTATTTCTTGAAGGGTTCAAGCAGGAGCTGTGTACTCACATCTCAGGGATGTTGTAGATGGTATTTGAGTGGGGCAGTGGTGGTCGCAGTGACCTCTCTGATCCTGTTTAAGATTTAACAAAATTTTACCAAGATACAGAATTTCTATGCTTTGTTCCCCTGAACATAAAAGTAGACATAATGTCATTTACTAATCCCATCAAATGGATTGCTCCTTATTAAAATATGCAAGAAATGAAATTTGTAACTATGCTGAATAGATATTATCTTTGAATGTTAAAAATTTATTAATATACAGCAAACTATTTTCAACTTTCCAAAATAACTTTTTAAGATCTATATAGGAGAAGAATCTCTAAAAATATCTTTCAAGCTTTAAAAAAATTATATGGCTATCTCAAAGACATGAGAGAATTACCCTCTGTGTGTTATATCAGGCAAATATTTCAGAAATCCTGATTTATAGTAATATATCATTAATAATTGCACTCATTAAAAATCTCCCATTTTGAGGATCTGTATGCCATATATGATTCTGACAGCCCCCTAGGAGGTAGATATTTTTAGTATTCCCATTTTACAGAAGAGAAAACTGAGGTTCAGATACATCAGGAACTTGTACAAAGCTACCCAGCTACATGTGGAGCTGTCTGACTCTATTCTTTCCACTGTGTCACACTTCTTCTCGACCACTTCCTATCTTGCCTGAACAAACACAGTTCAGGTCAAACATACAAGCGATGATGACGTGCCCCAGTCAGGCCTCCCAATCAAACCCTATAATTTCCAAGTCTGAGTTGGAAATCCTTTGGCTCTGTGTTCTTGTCTGGTCTGCCCAGGAAAATGTTTATTTTGAGATATGCCTCCCTCAGAATGGCTGGATGTGTGTTCCATGGTCATTCATATATGGACCATTTTGAGCTGCAGGTACAGTCTCATTACTTCATCTCACAACTGAGACTGCCACTGAGCCCCCTGCTCCCAATTTGGGATCTGTTTCAAAAAGGGTATTAAGGCTATTAGTAGGTCATGTAGGCTATAAATAGAGCCCTGGGCTTCAGCCAACTCACCATGTTTATGTTTTGGGGTTGCACTGCAACCGTTGTTGGTAATTATAGACGCGTGGGTGAAGATGGGTACCGATGAATAGTTCCTCCTCTTATTTCCTCTTTGCACAAGGAACACTGCGGGTGTCTGAACTTACAATCCCATCATAAGGTGCCTCATGTCTAGTCACTGCTGTAATTCCTAGCCAGCTGAAGTAACTAGAGAAGTTAAAAGATTTTAAGGCAATCCACATCACCATTTGGTTAAACAACCCATGTATTCAATGCCTTCTTCTTGTTCAAAAAAGTAACATCAAAAGAATGTTGCTTCTCATTCCACCTGTAGATAGAACAAGCAAGATATCCCCTTTGTGATGACAAAGCATTTTTCCATGGTCTTTGTAGATAAATGTGTAAGAGGATTCATGAGTCTAATTAAGTGATAATCCCCAAGATAATTCAATGAAATAAATGGTGCACCATGTCCAGTAAATTGTGGTGATCTGTAATATAGCTCCTTTGGTACTCTGAAGGTACATGCAATCTCTTCACTAGAAAGGGGCAGGGGCCCACCTTTTTCCAGCTTTTCTCTTGGTTCTCTGGGGTGCCAGGAGAAAGGGTTACTCACAGCCTAAGAATGCTCCCTGAACTGACAATGTGGCTACCAGAATACTTAGGCACATTTGATTCTAACCCATGAGTTGACGACCTTGGACTGTGACAAAGAGACACCAATGGAATTAGAAAGAGCTGAGAGAAATAAAAGAAAAAAATGCTGTTATCTTCAAGATACGCACTTTGAGGACAGTCCTCCCTACTCTTCAATCCCACCCCATGCTTTTTGGCAATAGCAGAAAGTCAACTAGTGGGAAAGAGAGAAACTGGAGATGTCTGTGAGGATACTCGTCCCATTCCACCTTACAGGCTCCTGTGGTGTTCTACCTTTTCCCGCCCTCATCTAGTTCATCTGCATGATGACAGGCTAAGTAGGTAGCTGTTTACGCTTTTTTTAGGATTTGGGCCAGGGTTGGCATAATGTGGTGCATGAAGCCAAGAGGAAGATACCCATGTGGTATCCAAAATCAAGATTCTGACATCAAAAAAGCATGGGACAGGTCATCAAGTAAAAGGTAAGCAGGGAAAAAGCCAGTCACAAAGGATTGTGTATCACATGAGTCCATCTGTACGAAATGTCTGGAAGAGGCAAATCTAGAGAGATGGGAAGTTGATTAGTGATCACTTAGGGCTGAGGGGCATGGGAGATTGGAGGGTGATGGCTAATGGGTGTGGGATTTCTTTTGGGGGTGGTGAAAATGTCCGATTGTGGTGATGGATGTACAACTCTGTGAATATGCTGAAATCCACTGAAGTACACACTTTAATTGGGTGAATTGTATGGTATGAGAATTATATCTCAATGAAACTGTTAAAAATAAAAGGTAAGAAGTGATACATTTGGGGAGCTGAATCTGTGGAAAAGTAGAAAAGTTGAGTGACGAACAGTGAGATGGATAATGTTAACAGGTGGTCTGCTGAGTGGTCCTGGGAGGGAGGTCGAGCTGCTCCCAGCAAGGGTTTTATGCAGTTCCAATTACAGGTCATGTGTTTTGAAAAGGGCTGAGATGGATACTCGTCTCACGTAAAAGACCTCTGGAGATCCCAACAGGATTACTCTAATCTACTCCCTCCATTTTAGGGGAATCAATTTCTTTAATGGTAAAGCCTGGTGAGTTTGGTGGAGCTCACTCCTGTGGTAGAATTCTATCTATAGAAAAATTCACTTCTTTTCACTTCCTGAAGCCAAATTAGAAGTTTAGTTTGTGCATTTTGACACCTGGGGATTAACTGCTCTTCCAGGTAGCAGTATTCTTCTGTTTGTATCGTATCAGGGCTTCACTCAGAGTTGCAGAGCTGGCCAGTAATTGGAGTAGGAAAGTGGTCTTAGTTATAATCAAAGAGGAAACAAAATTATTCCAGTATTTAGTCAACAAATAATGAAAGAGGAGGCATTTGTACAAAGTCTAGTTCCACATGCAGTGACCTGAGACTTTTCATCCAGTGTTTAGCATGCCCTGGTCCTTTATAACTCTCCGGCCACTTCTGCCACTCTCTGTCTTATATAGATTCAGAACTGAGCCCCAAATGTATGTCTACATTTTTCTTATGTTGTTTCTTCTATCTAAAACACCCTTTCTCTTTCTTTATACTCAACTAATTCTTACCTGTTCTTCAGGAATCTTCCAGAAAGCCTTCCCTGAATTCTCAGGATGGTTTAGGAATCTGCCTTAAGTTCCCACAGCACCCTGTTTATACTTTAAAACACAGTTGCTGCTTTGTAAAGGGGACGATCCATATATCTCTGTGTCTCTCCACTGGTCTGGAAGCTCATTAGGGCTCATCACCATGTCTGCCCATCTTCAGCCCTGGACTAGTTTTCTAATTCTTAGTAAGTATGTGCTGAAACCCTTCATTGCAATGAGGCTATGCAGTGGCCACCTGGGAGATTTGACCAAAGAAATTTGGTGCCATTCCTTATAACCCCAAGTATCACCCCCAAAAATGGTCCCATTCAAAAGGATCATGGAGTAGCAGGTTATTCTTAGTGTCCATAAGGCCTAGCACAAGCAAGTACACAGTAGGCTCTCCTCAAACATTTGCTAAACTGATGTATTTATAGTCCTTGACTGTCATGTTTTACTATCTTACAACCCACACTTTCTACACCTCAGGCACTCCTTCCCCTAAACTGTTTCCATACACTGAATTCTGATATTCATTCATTAGCTAATAAAAAACACTGGGAGTTTTTCCATAATGGAGCTGTACAAGTGTTCAGTTTTGACAGGAGCACCATCTTGGTAATGGTAGATTCATGTAATCATCTGATTATTCAAATATTCATTTACAAAAATGAGTGGGAAACAAAAAAATAAAGTGCTAATATTAGTGAAAATAAGCAGAGAGGTCTCATCAATTTAATAAAATTAAGACAAAAATAGAAATCATTAGGTATGCTAAGAGTGGCCAGTCTTCAGCCTCAGTTGGATGTTCAGTGGAGGACAGGTTGATCATATGTCAATTATGAAAAAAAAGAATAAATTAAAGAGCATGGTGAAATTCTGGGAGTATAGTGTCAAATATAGTATTTAAAAGGCAAGGCAAGTTAATATTTTTATAATTATTTTTATGCCTCTGGGAGTCCTCCCACCCCTTAATCAAACCAAGTAATACCTAAGTCTATTGTTTGATATCTATCCCTTTGATTTTCAAATGTTTTCAATTTTAAGATGCTTTACATATCACAGAAGGAAGTGACCTGTGTTAGATTAGAGATTTTTTTAAGCCTTTTCCAGCCCAAAAGCCTTTGGAAAGACGAACACTTTAAGAGGAAGTAATAGCCAATGGAGGAAAAAACTCGATTAGGTGTTGGTACTAGCCTTATTGCTGAGTGTTAAAAGCATGAGAATCAGACACATCCAGATCACCCGGCAATGTGTCTTAAATTCTTTAATCCTCTAAGTCTCAGTCTCTTTGTCTGTAAAATGAGGATTCTAATAGAACCCACCCAGAGGTACTATTACCTACAACATGCAAATGGGTGAATATGTTCAATATGCTTAGTCCAGTGCCTGTTACTTACTCTGAGCTTATAATAGAGAGGCTATTCCCTAGGAGGGAAAGATGCTAGAAGAAAAGAGATAGGAGGGGCTAAACTTGGCCTACTTCACAAATTATCTGGGCCCCTCCTGCCCCCAACCAGAATCCTGAGCTCTATTAACAACTCAATTCAGAAACACAACTTCTATTACTACTCCGATCTACCCACTGGGTCACTCTGGCTTCTGAGGGGGTGAGTGGGAGTGCGCTGTTTATTCAGCTAATGACTCCTTCCAAGTTAGAGAAGTTGGAAACCCTGACAATTGTTCCACCCATTACTTCTTTCGTTTTACCACCCCTGCATCAGGCATTCAGAAGGTGTATCTTCTGTATTATTGTCACATCTGCATTTTGATTTTTCAGTTGTCTGAGGTTCCCAGTCCTTTGAGATAGGTGATTTTGACTCTGTGATCATACAATTAGAACAGGCTGGGTTTAGGATATGCTGTTAAAAACACCACCAGGGCAGGCGTGCCCTGTGAAGGATGCTGGGTACCAACTCCTCCTGAGACACACATTCACCAGCCTGGGCCTCCGGGTTTGCTTCACCCTGCCATGCTTGGGACTGTAACCCCTTTCCATTCTAATAACACTCTTGCCTAAGTCAATCTTTAGTGGTTTATTAGAATTTAATGACATTAGTTTTTTACTGTTTAACATTTGTTATTTATTACTATTATCCCCGCTTATTCAAAAATTTTGAGAAAGCTTGTACTTCTAAGACTGTATCTGGACCTCACATGCCCTCAGGGAGCAAGCCCTGTTACAATATGGAATCCAAAATGGGAGGGGAGGAATGGGGTGTGGCAGCAAAAATCATGGAACAAAATGAAAGAACAAAATAAAAGAAAAATACTCAAGACTATGATGCCAAAGTATCAAGCCCAGGGCCTAGAACATGGCAGGAAGTGATCAATAGTTTAAAAGTCTACAACATTTCTTATAGAAAGGCTGCCCTAGCTTTTTCACTTGTGAAATAACTTGCAGACAAAATCAGTAGTCCTAAATATTTTGGTGACCTTTCTCCTTCATAGACAAGCCTTGTCAACACTCGGATTCTCCATGTACATGCCTCCCACATTCCGCCACCTACCCTAATGTGACGTCCACATCCACTGTCTCACTGTGGTGGCTCTGCTCCCAGATCACCCATCATTTCATGCCGTGGGCGCCTCACTGGCCTTCTTCAAGTATTCGACACTGTTGGCCAGTTTCTTCATCTCAAAATCCTCTTCCGTGCCTTCCTTGACCCCCTGCTTTCCCTTTTCCTTCTTTGTAGTTTTCCTTTCTGACCCCTTCCTCTTTGCCACTCCTTTCAGCTGATGAGCTGAATGATCTGCCCTGGCTTTCTCTCCTTCCATCCTTCTCACAGGTCATCCTCTGCCACTGTTTTATCTACCACTATATATAAACTCATATTTGTTTCCTCCTCTCTGACCTATCTTTTGAGTATCAAACCCACATAACCAAGTGCATACTGGGCCTCTCCACTTAGGTGTCCCCAGGCATCTCAACTTCAACATTCATGAAAGTGAATTAATTCTCTCTTACCCTAACCCCCTCCCTATGTCATCTATAGTCACTCAAACCAAAACCCTGCATTCATCTTAGATTTCTCATTTTTCTTTAACTCCCAACCCCTCCCTCTACTCCATGTTCACCAGATCTTGGGAATTCTTTCAAAAACTTCTCTAGTTCTTTCGCACTCCCACTCATTAGTTGTAACTCACATCTTTCCTGAATTATTTTAATAGCCTCCCAACTATTTTCCTGCCTCCTGTCTCACCACCTTCAGACCTGTTCTCTCCTCAGATACCCAAGTGACCTTTCTAAAATGAAAGTCTGGTAAGTCACTATCTTACTTAAAGTCTAACCATTGTTTACATGGTGAATAAAAATCCCTTTGCAGAGCCTGCAAAGGGCTCTTTGACAGCCCTGATATTTCACCTCTACTTTTCTCCTTCCCTCTCTCCAACTTATACCTACCTGGCCATCAAAATTCTAGAAATTCCCCCAAAGCATCATGCTGTTCTATGTATGTGCACATGAAAATGTCTATATTTTGTATTTGCATCTCATTTCAACCTAGACAAGTGCCTATTTATCCATGAAATCCTAGTCCAAGAACTAGGTCTCTAGTCTTCTCTGACTCTGCCCCTTCCCCTCCTTAAGAGAGCTGACTACTCTCACTGATCTGCCACAGTATGTCTCTGTAAGGTGTCTACCACACTTATTCACATGTCTGTCTCTCTGCTGGACTGAAAACTCACTAAGAGTGGGGGTGGGGATGATGTCTTATTAATCTTTGCCCTCTCCCCTGTGCACAGGACATGCAGTAAAACAGACACTTGTTCCATGTGTGATCAATAAGAGAACATAGTGCCTCATTATCCTTCAAATCAATGAGGATTAAAAACCCAAGAAGCCACCATTGGCAACTTTAGTTTCAGTCTCAATTGCTCAGTCTGGGCAGCTCAGAACAGCTTCCTGAGCCCTCCACCAGTTCAGAAAGCATCCAATTTGCCATGAAGCACTCACAGTCATTTGCTGAAGGGAAGTCAGCAGTGATCCTGCCGATAAGGTGGCCTTTGCCTCTTTGCGTGCCAGTCTTACACCCCACAGATTGTGCACATTAAAGGTCATGGTCATGGGCAGTCCTTATCAATCAAAGCATCAAAAGAGAAAAAAAATCCCACTCTGGAATATATAGTGAGACATATTGGTTTCAAAATATTGCACATTGTTAAATGAGTAATGTTAATGTGACCTCAGAATAGTAAACACACCCCCACATGGATAATGATATTAGTTGCATTATCTGAAAGAACTGAAAAAGCAACACTTGGCTCCAAGGACCTTAGAAGAGATGTCTGCCTAGATAATTCAAGTTCCATCAGGGCAGGTAAACTGTGTTTTTCTAACTGCCCCCCCACACACCCCTACCCAGTGTGGGCACAGGCATTCCCATACAAATCTTTCTGCTGGGGTAGGGTGTGTGATTTGGGAGAAGGGAAGGGAAGAGGGAGCACACAATAAAGAAAACAAAGGCCTTCATTTTCTAAAACTGTCACTCACTCTGATTGGGAAAGAGTTTCTCAAGAATTGTGAATGCCTGCACAGGAAGTAAGACTTCATCACACGGCTAATAATCAGCTGCGGGCTAGTCAGGGACTGGTTTTTCCCTTCCGTGGTAAGAGGCTGGTCCTTGGTGAGTGTGGACACCTTCCCAGCAGCCTCATGGTCATCTGAAAGCATCCAGCAGCCATCTTTCAAAGCATTTGTGTGGCCTGGTTCTATTACATCAGACTCACGCAAATGACCACATGGAAGGGCTGGGGAAGCAGGCAAGGTCATTCTGCAATTTCAAAGGGTTTTCATGGAGCCAGACCATTCCCTCTCCCCCACAAATAGCTTTTTCTAAACTAAACAGCTTATGCAGGGCCTGCACATCTATCAAGTTAAACAAAGTGTACTTTCTTTTTGCTCTCCAGACAAAATGCCTTTGCCCCTCCTCTGTGACACCCAGTTTTCACCCAGAATCCAGCATCTTTAGGTCCTCTTATCTTTAAAGGAAACAACCCAATCAACTAATTTACTTCAAGGTGTTAACCACTCAAAAGCCACTCACTAGTGTCTACATTTAGAAAAGAGATAAGTACTTTACACAAAGGAATGACTCTCTAATGGTGAAATTTCTGGCCTTATCAAAGGAGCTGGTAGAACTTTCCAGTGCCTCTCAAGTCCTACTGCATTGATGACGACCAATGATGAGGATACACAAGTGTGCACCTCATGCCTAGGTCATACTTCATTCCCTGACAAGATGCTGGTAGCTTTCTTCATCGTTGTCAAATTGCTTTTATGCAGTGCCTGCTATAGCTTTTTGTTAGAAGGACTGGGTATAATAAGTTAAATACCAAGGTTATTTGCCCATTGCCCAAAGATTCTTAGCATGTTACCACTCTATCCCAGACTTCTTTGACAGAGAGGACACAGACTGAGGAAGGGTGGTGAAGTCGTCATCACATGAGCCTGTAGGTATGTCAATTTTAAGGCTCAAGTCATATGATAATCTTACAGAAAAGTGCTCATCCATTCATTTATTCAATAGTCTCTTATCCAGCTCCCACTGTGCACCAGGAATTGTTCCAGAGATGCACCAAAAACTCAAAATTTACCAAGTTCCTGCCCTGGTAGCGTGTAAGGATGGGAATCAGTTTAAACTATTTCCATCCATCTCTAGAAAGCAGAACTGGGACAAATGGGTAGGAGTCTCAGGGAAGCAGATTTCTGTTTCATGTAGCACACAACCAAATATGGAATGGTTATGAGCTCCCTGTCATTGAAGGGGATGGGAAAAACCTGCATGACTGCTTATTGCAGATATTCATGCATAAAGCTGGACTGGTTCTCCTGTCTTCAATTGTTTCTTTTAGTAGCAGGGATTTTTTTTTTAAACAAAATCTTGCCTTCAGTTTCAATATATTAAAAAGCAGAGTCATTATTGTACTAAGTGGCAAATATGGAACTAGAGGCCTCTGTGATATTCCTCTGTCCACTAAATGTTAGATATCCACAAGCCTCGGAGCCACTAGAGAAGATCGTGAAGCTCCCAGCCTACCACAGGGTCATGGGGATCTGTGAATCTGTACAGGGTGGCACAGGTTTCTCACCAGAGTCTTCCCCTCCCTTTACCTACTTCTACCTTGTCCTAGGAGACTCTGGTGAAGCCAGATAAGAGAGTCAGAGACTCTAGGAATATAATAGGACACTTAGTGAATGCTCTCAGAGAATGTCAATATGAGTCAATGACATTATTTCACTTGAGTGGACCTGAAGATCGTGGCATAGCTTCTCCAACTCCAAAAAAGCCCATACCTGGGATCCTGAACCTTGAGGAAGAGCCAATGTGGTTCCAAAAGATGAAAAGGTCCTGAGGGAAGAGGGCAAAAGCCCAGAAAGAGAGAAGGCACTCACAGGCCACTCATGGAAACATGTAAGAACTTATTTGCACCATTCTCTGGTGACCCATGTGTTTATCTTCTAGCATAAGGTTTACTTTCTACCAGTGGACTCTAGCATCACACCCTCTCAGACGTAGCAGGTGCAACTGAGGGACTGCACATTATTCTGCAATCTGGAGCAGGAAGTTAGAGAAGCAGCCTCCCTTCAGATACCATGCCTGGAATGTCCCATCCCCACTGGGTACAGTGTGCTAGGAAAGAAAAGCCTTCAGGGACACAGACGACTCTGGGCCAGCAGCTATTCACTGGCTTCAGGCTAGTAATGGGGTGTGGGAGAAGAGGATCTGACAACTGGAAATAGAGCTCAAAGTCATCCCAAGCAAACAGCTACCACATAGAGCTTCAAGTTTGGCCAATCAAAACCTTAATATCCCCCCAGCCAGAATTTTCCTGACAGACCCAGAAAAGTTCTTCAAAACTACAGTCACATCTTCTAGCTTCACAAGTCCACAAAGTTGCATGCTAAAGTAAGTGATTCAGCTGAGCTCTTCTTAAACCCATTTTTTTCCAAAGTGTGTAACATATGAAACATGATTTTGGGGGAGGAGATGTTAATAGGTGTTATTCAATAGAATTCAGTAGTATTCAATACTACTTGAGGAAACTGATCCAAACAAACCTAAGCAGGTTTCTTTACTGCAGGACTTTTTGGAGCCTTGAAAATGCTAATATGAATTGTGACTCTCCAAAAAGGAAATGTAGTATATAGTATTTCCTCATCCTCACAGGGCAACTTAAAGCACTCAGTTTTCCTGAAAGTCACTTTAGAAAGTGCTGTCATAGTCAAACACTTAACCAAATTATATGAATTTATACTTTTATCTTTCATTAAAGTAAGCCAGTATTTTCAAAACAACCATCTTGGGAGATAATACTGCAGATAGATGAATTGTCTACATACCTGAAGTTTCAAACACCAAAACCATTTTATCTGAAAATCTTTCTAAAGTGTAATACGCACATCTCTACTTTCGATTATTAAAAACAAAACAATACATTTCTGAATACAAATGTAAACAAATGCTTATTTTTAAAAGCTTGAAAATTTGGAGAAGAAAAAATAAGGCAAAAGTTACTCATAAACCAATAACTGTTAACATTTGGTGTAATTTCTCTCACCTTATTCTGCATAAAATGTATGCTGAAACATATGCCACAATTCAATGAATATTTTCTATAGCATTAAACAGTCTTTGAAAATATCTTCTAATGGCTCTATTATTGTCTGTAGTATAAATGTATCAAATGTCATTTAACCATTACTTTCATCAAATAAATCAGTTATTTTTATTATAAATAAGGATGAACATCTTTTTGTAGAAATCTGTGTCTCTATTTCTATTTCTTTTGAATAGTACCTATAAATAAGTGAAATTATTATGTCAAAATATTATAATATCTGTAGGCTCTTGGTACATATTGTCAAATTGCCATCCAGAGGATTTGTACCATTTATGTACAACCAGAAGTGTATGAGAGTGTTATTTTACCACACCCTCATCCACATTACATACTATCATTCAAGAAAAATCAGTGGTAATTTGATAAGTTAAAACTGTCATAACTTTTCACTTTTCATAACCAGTGAGTTTAAACATTTTTATATATTAATTTGGCACTAATATTGTCTTTTATGAATTGCCCACATATAATATGCTCACTTTTATTTTGTGGCCTTAATATTTTTCTTGTTCATTTGCATAACTTCTGTTAAGGTTACTGTTATGTTTGTGACAAATAATTTTACAACTTGCTGCTTACCTTTTAATTTGGTTTCTGATTTTTAATATGTAAATGTTAATATCTATTTATATGAAAATATGGATCCTTTTCTATTTTTATTTCTTCCTTTGCTTGTCTACTTTGAAAATCCTTTCTTATTCAGAAGTCAGATGAATATTCACTAGATTGCCTCTGGATGCTTTATGGTTTCATTTTTTAAATTCTTTTTAAAAATTATGGTATGCTGCTTTTTAAACTGAACAAAACATTTTCTAAATGACTCAGGGTCACAGTTTTGAACAGCACTTAAAGTTTTAGTCCATAAAACAAAACACCCCCAGGAGCCACTCAAGTAAGTAGAGAGAATTTTCCCCATTCTGTGACCCCAGAGTCCTGTGATTTGCTAGTTCTGTGGCTGATTTCAGTTTTGATCTCTTATCTTGACATTAGGCTCCCAGTTCTCATTTCCTATTGCAGACAGTTGTCCGATATTCACAATTCTCCCTACCTTCAGCAGCTCGCCCACCAAATAACCACATTTGTGTTACTGTGAACTAAGCATACGTACAGTTGAGCCTAGATATGGAAGGCAGAATAATTCCCTCCCCCCTGCAAGATGTTCATGTCCTCATCCCTAGAATCTCTGGATATATTACATTATATGGCCAGGGGGAATTCAGGTTGCTGATCAGCTGACCTTGAGATATGGAGATTTTTCTGGATTACTGGGTGTGCTCAGTGTAATCACAAGGGTCCTTATAAGTGAAAGAGGAAAGCAGGAGATTGAAAGAGGGAAGCTGGAGTGTCAAAGTGATTCAATAAAAAGACCTAACCAGATACTGCTAGCTTTGCTGATGGAAAGCAGCCAGAAGTCAAGGAATTTAGGCAACTAGAAGCTAGAAGCTAGAAGCTGGAGAAGACAAAAATGTATTCCTCCCCAAGAGCCTCCAGAAAGGACTGCAGCCCTCCTGACATCTTGACTTAGTCCAGTGAGACCCATTTCAAACTTCTGAGTTCCAAGACTGTAAGACAATAAATCTGTGTTATTTTAAACTACAAAGTTTGGGGTGATTTGTTACAGCAGCAATAGGAAACTAACACATCAGGCCTAGGAGTCTGCTAAACTGAGAAGACTGCATGGGCTTTAGTGCATGACCTCAATAACTATTTTGGTTGCTCTGAGATTTTGTTTCCTCTACTCCTCCTCCCAATTATTTCCATGGTTGCTTGGAAATACTACATCCAGATCAGAGCCTAAGAAGGGTATTAATATTTTACAAGAACTGGCCCCAACAATTTAAGTACAAACATTGGGTGAAAGGATGAAGTAAAAGGAAGTTGGAGAGACAAAGTATTTGAAAAGTTTTTCAGAGAAATCACAAGGTAGGACCTTCTACCCAGTTTGGAAGAAAGAACATCCAAGAGAGGGTCATGACCCCTGGACTGGGTGACAGCATCACCATTTAATTAACATTTACACTGGGTCAGATAACCATCCCTGTAGGTAAAATCCCCTGTCTCTGAAACACTGGATAGTTCAAATGAGACACAAAGAGTCCACTTAGCAGAAAGACTCTTCTGGGAGTAGGGCTGGGGGGTTAAATGGATTTTGTGCCTCCAAGAGCATTGGATATAGACCAAGTGGTAGAGCATGAACTAGCACACTAAAAACTCAGGTTGTTCTCAAGAACAGTACACAAATAAGAATAAAGCAGGATCAGAAAAGAAGGTGCCAGTGCTGGGCAGAGGGAATCTGCCTCTAAAATGCACTAGGATGTTTGCCCAGGTGTTTCAGTGGAATCTGTTGTGATGACTTTGAAGAGAAATCTGAAGAATATCATCCCTTTATTTCTGTATCCCTAATGTCTACCACAGTGTCCTAATATAGTAAGTGCTCAATATATTCTTGTTAAGGGAATGAACAGATGAATGGATTTAGTAACTCTCTGCCATCTTTAAATCCCACTTTGGATCTAATAACAGATATAATATCACTCCTTCATAAAAGTTGCCAACTTTAACATAAAATACTAATTCATGCAGCCCTAGCTCAAGTTTACTCAGGAAGCCAGAGAGCAAGAAGGAATTATTTTATTAATGTATCAGAATTCTTTTTATTTTAAGGGAAGAAAAAAAACTGGCTTTCTCTGAGTAATAAGATTTGGGGTGGTATTTGAGAGAGAAAAACAAAATGGTTAAAGGTAAAGAGAGAATACGATGATATCTAAAGATAATAATTTAATGTGTATTTTTAATAACTTGATGTATGTATGGCATTCAGAGAGCAGGACCTGGTATAAATGCACTCAGTAGATGGTAACTACCATTATTATTCTTCTGCATTTTTACATGTTCTTCAATGATTAAAAAATAATACTCAGAAAAATAACAAAGTCATAATTTACAAGACAAAGAATAGATGGGATTGTTAATTTATGAGAAAGGGAATTAACTAATGGGTGATGATAGGATACTCTTTACATGTATAGGCTGATAGATATGATATACACAGGTATGAGAACAGAGATTTAAATATATTTTCTTGGCTGTGTTCATTATTTAAAGGATCATATAGTGAATCTTCTACTAAAGAATACTTCTTCAAAGTGATATTAATATTATAATTTTTTCACACAATGAGTTTATATATGGGGTCTCATTCAAATAGGACAACTTAGGATGAATAAGACAGAGTTTCACTCAGGGTCTAAGAACATAAGCATCAAGATGAAGATAACATAGAGATCAGATATTTGGGCAGTGTCAGTTAAGCCATATCTTTTAGAGAATAAAATACTCTTTCAAAGTATTGGCCAGGGCACTTAAAGAGTCATAAGAATTGACAGCCACCTGAGACCAAATGTAAGAAGAGATCAACTCTTATAAAAAAACAAAATGAAATAAAAACATAAACCAATTAAAAACAAAAAACAAATGAAAATCCTCCCTTTTAATTAGGAACTGTGACTCCATGTTTGCTGTTACAGAGAAGGGGAGAAGTCAGATCCATATGCTGTCCTCCAGGAAGGGCTAGCCTGAGTGTGGATATGAGGCTGCCAGTGTAGACTGGCTAAATAATACACTTTCAAAAGAAATGACTGTGCAGCCTTTTCCTTTTTTGATTATCAAAGAAAGGTGGTTAATGTACAACTTCAAGACCACTGTATTAATTATTCCAGCACTTTTTTCCCAACAGCCTGCCCTCCAAAGTCCCTAGATATGCCAATAATCTGAGCCCTTGTTCTTGAGAGAAATGTACTTAAGCAATCACTTTAGACCTAAGTGAGGCCCATGTTGATGTTACAGTTGATGTACGTGAGCACCATTGTTCAGCTCACATTTGTGGAAACCGACCAAAAAGATAGTAGATTCTTTTGTTTCTCAAGCCAAGACTTCCAAGCCCTTGGAAAAGAAGTTGCTAATCACTGACAGGTAGCGTGGTTCACTGATAAAGAGTTATGCCAACCAATGGTCCTTTGTTTTTTGATGGGGCTTCTAGTGAAGTGAAAAATAAACGGAGCAGCACACACATTGTGACCTTGATTTTGGCAAAGCATTTGACCAGGTCTCTCATAATGTCCTTGGAGAAGCTATGGCCTGGAGGATAGTAGATCCAACGAACTGTTCTTTCAATGGCCAAAGAATACTGCCTAATGGGCTGACGAGGGAGTCTCTCCTCTTAATGCTTCAAGGCAACTAAACTGTCCCAACACTTTAATCAATTAGTCCGGTGAGGCCTGGATTAGATTATACAACATACTCACTACCACTGGGAAGAGTCATAACTCATGGTCCTGGTGGCAACTAGGAGAAGGGAACAGAAGATCTCCAAGATGCATTAAAACTTTGGGCCCAGGGAGACATTGCCTAAACCTGGTTGCACATCAGAAACACTTGGGACTGGGTGGAAAGATACAGACACCTAGGCTTAGCCTTACTTAACTAGGATTTCAAAGGGGTAAAGTTTTGGCTTTTTTTTTTAACTGCTCAGGTGATCCAGAGGCAATCAGCCCAGCACCCCAGTGTTTTAGAAACACTGCATGAGTGGAATTTAGTAAAGAAGCTTTTCTAGGGTCATAATGGCCCTTAGTTAGTAGTCTACAGGTATTTCGGGGCTTTCAAACTGTGAGAAAATCCTTGCCTGCACTGGCCTGATGATCCGACCTTGACTCCTCCTGCGGGCAGAGCAGGGCAGAGGAGAGGAGGAGCAGAGCGCCTGGGAGAGCTTTCCTGGCTTTACTGTCTGCCAGGTTTGGAGTCAAGCTTTGCTTCTGTGACCCACAGCCAGGCAAGAGAGGGCGTGGTGGTGGGGCGCCTGTGTTTCCATTTCCTCATTTTAAAATTTGAGGATTTAATGAGACACACGTATAAAGGCTTGTCTGGCACAAAAGTGATCAACTGACGCCAGCTGTTATTATTAATAGACTGTTCAGTAAACTCCCCACTTTGTGGATCTTGAGTCTGTAGTTTCACCAGAACATGCTGTTTCTGCTGCTCTGCCCAAAGAAGAAAAGCAGCCACCATTTATTGACCATCAACTGTGTGCTGGGCATCAAATCCCTCACAGATAAAATCTTATTTCCTTTAATTGTTACCCAAACCCTAGTTTTCACATATGAGGGACCTGAGAGTGAGAGGTTAAATGAGTTCCCACAGATCACCCAGCTCGAAAGGGACAGACACCAAGAATTTAGCTAATAAACTTGTACTGAGGGCTCGCCACAGCACTTCATAAATGGTTAATATAAAGAGCGGAGAAAGCTTTGCCCTTTGGAAAAATCTAAGGAGAGAAATTTTGAAACTGCGCGGGAGGAGGGAAGTCACACCACCTACACTCCCCATTACCTGAACACTCAGCAACCAGCCAGAGGAAAAGCCCTACAAACAGGCGGTCATTGCTTGCTGTCTTTCTCTCTCTCTCTCTATCGCCCTCTTACACACATACACACACACTCTCTCTCTCTTTCTCTCTCTCTCCTCTCTCTCTCTCTCTCTCTCTCTCTCACACACATCGCCAGCTAACTTGTTTAGAATTACAACACCTCCCTCATAGCACTCATTCTTTTCACTTGCTTTATTTTTCTTATTACTTAATCACTATCTCACATAGTATCATTCTGATTACTTATCTTGTTTATTGTGACTCTTCCCCACTACAATGTTTGCTCCTTGGAGGAAGGAATTTTTGTCTATTCTGATATACACGTGCCTAGAACAGCATGGCACTCATTGACAGTCAATAAACATTTGTGGTATGAATAAATGAATGGAGGGATGGATGAATGGAGGAATGGATGGACGGAAGGATGGATAAATACAAAAAGTCTAGCAAGGTGTCAGTCATAAATGTTGAAAGAATTATAATTTCTTTAAATAGCTCATATTCTGGTTTTCTGTTATAAATATGTTATTATTTGTAACCTCAGTTGTCCAGGTGTTACTTATTTAAGCTGAAGTGAGAGCAAAGATAGGACTGGGTTTATCTTCTAGGAGGTGAATGTGCTGCATATTTTTACAGGCCCCTCAAACCCACTCTCCACCCTTCCTCATTGTGCCCTGTGCCCTGTGACCTCTTTGAACTGAATTAACAAGCACTCTTGACCTTTGGCTTCCAGCTAGGAAAAGAATGAGCTTGGGTTATTCCCCAGCTCTCCGGCCTCTACTGAAGGCCCAGCACCTGTCCCGCACCTTCTCCATACCCCTCTTCTCTCTGGTTTCTGTACCTGCATCCACCCTGGCTTCCCTCAGGCCTGGAGCTCTCCATTTTTGCAGGACCTGGAGTGCTTCACTTGCTTTGCTAGTCATCTTAATTCTTCCCACACCTTTTAAACAGTCCCTTTACTAAATTTTTCTCAATTACTGGTTGAATGTGCCCCCAATTTCTTGCTGTGTTTCTGACTGATAGAGTGTGAAATGGGGAAATGCACCCAAAGTTAGAAGAGCTGAGTTCTAATGCCCAGTTTCACCACAGGCTTGCTCAAGCTTAACCTCCTTTCTGGACTCAGTTTCTTCATCTGAAAACTAGGAAAATTGGGCAAGATGACCTCTAACATTCTACAATTTTAAGAAGCCCTTTGCTTAGAGAACAAAGTTGTTACTTCCCCATTGGCTAGAAAGTGTTAACTTGATCCAGATTCTGGAAAGGGCCCAGTCTCCCAGGAATGGAACTGATCCATCTGGGTGCAGCTATACTACTCACAATAAAGCTGAACTTGGCAAGAATACGGCCAGCAAAAGCCAGTCCCTTCTTTGCCCTCATGTCAGCTTCACAGCAGTAATTTCCTGGAAAATAGAGATTACATTTTTTAAACCATTACTACACAAATAATACATATTTATAATTTAAAAAAAAACAGTATTTGCAGCTATTTAAAAAGATCATTGCTTTCAACACTTACAATTGATACCTTTGGGTTTTTTTTTTCTATTCACTCATTCATTCCACAAATATTTATTGAGTGCCAGTATATGCCTGGCTATTAGGCATATGGACATAGAGCAGTGTTGCATTACTGTGAAGTATTTGTGTTGCCAAATTAGAACTCTGGATGCTACCTCAGTTCTCCACTTTGGTATATATAATACCTGAAGAATTATGTAATCTGTTCTCTGAGCAGTGTGTACACAGGACACCTAAGGTTCTGGGAGGGTGACCTTGTCTGTTAGGCCAAGTCAAACCCTTTTGCTATTTGACTAAGCTGCTCTGTCTCTGACAGCCTCCAGTTTCTAGTAAAGAGTCTTTTTCAATCACCAACCCAAAATATCAATAATAAAAATAGATGGGGAAGAACACCCTTCCAGGAAGTGGAAAATGTTTAGCCAAATAACATTGGAAGTTTTGGAGTAGTGTCCTTGGAAGTCAGAGCAGATTTGCAGCAGTGACCTTCATCTGGCTGCCTGGGAAATGGATGTGTCCAAGCTGACCCAGTGATCACTGGAGTGGCTGCACGTACAGCTGGATCAGGACAGGCTGTCTGACACTTTCCTCCACTTCATCTCTCCCCATCTTCACGCTGGTTAAGTAAAGCTTTATTTTGTTTTGAAACATATTGCATCATGCTCTGAGAAGCATTAATATCAGCAAGAAATGGATTTATTTATCTTACTGACTCTCTTTTTTAAAGACTATCTAAGACCTAGACTTACTTCAGTGAGGGCAGAAAAAGAGCCAGCAAGGCTCTCCTGGGAAAAAATCAGAAATGATTATCACCTCATCTTTGACCATGGAAGGCTTCCTCAGAAGGCAAATACATTAGCTGCTGGAAAACTGTATTTCACATAATAATGACTCAAAGAATTTTGTGAGTATTAATGAGTGAGCAAATGACTCTTAATTAAGCCACATTTAAATATTTAATATTTAGCAGTATTTAACATTTATCAAACAATGTTTTGAATGTATAAGGTATGAACAGAATGGGAGATGGAAAAAGAGAAGGACAAGGAAAAGGGGGTCCCAGGGCCCAGAGTGAGACTGCGTGCACCATAGGGCAACCTGCTTTCTGTTTTGCACCAGACCCATCTGTAAAATGAAACAACAGTACCTTCCCCATAGGGCTGTTGTGAGTGTAAAATGAGTTAATGAAAATGCCTATATAGGACCTAGCACATGGAAAACTGTCAATAAATGTTAACTAATACCCTTCTCTCCTCCTCCTCTTTCACTTCCATATTCACACTGAAAGGGCTTTCCTCATCTGCTCCTAGGAAATCCAACTTCCTTCTGGCAATCAGCTATACCTGTGTGCCCTTCCATATATTATGAGATGAACTGATGGTTCTCCAGTACCCACATTAGAGGCATTCGAAAACTTTAAGTAAACTTGACACTGAAATTAGCTTCAGTCAGCAACAATCCCATCTGAGACATTCTTCCTGAGCCAAATACTATCACTATTCAAAGAGAATGATGAAGCAACGTGGACCACAGTCAATTTGGTGACTAAAAAGGTAATTTAGGTTCTTATTCCCATTCAGCCAACAGATATTTATTAAATGCTTGGCATGTTCCAAGTCATGGCAGGAATACTGGTGAATCAGATATTGTTCGTGCCTTAGGAGAAATTTCCATCAGAGGGTGGGGGAAAGTCAGATAGTGATTGTTAGTTTGGGTACAAAGTGATGTGGGCCAAGAGAAGCCCAGCTAGAGTACTGTGGACCTCCAGTGACAGGAGGGACTGGTTTCTACTGAGGACTCAACAGGGAATGCAGTTCATACAAATGTGGGTCCACCAAGGCCTGCCATGAGTAATGACTCAACTTGTCTTAATACAATTACCTTAGGCATAAGGATTGAGTCTTTGTATAGGGTGTTCCATTCATCAGTATTGTATGCAGGCCAAGTCTATCATGCCTTATGCCTTTATATCAGCAGTCTCCACAACCACCACCCATAACCCTCCCACCCACTGCAGTGATGCATCCAGATTTGAATCTTGACCCGTGCTTCTTAACATCCTCATCCTGATCAAAATGTCCCCATTAAATATCCCTTGTCGGCCCCCAGGTAGCAGTGGGCCAGTCCTCAGAGGAGCGCTCACCAGCACTGTGGGCATCACATATTTGACATAAGGGAACCCTGAAGTCATGAACATACTCTGCCTGTGTTTAAAGCTGTGGCCCATGACATTGTAGATACATAGTCAGTGGTAATAACCAACCAATGGATTTTGATCAGTGCAATAACAACTGGCCAGGCAACCTCAAAGTTGAATGCAACTTCAGTTTAATTATCACAATGAAATCTCTGTGAATGGCATCAGCTAGGTTACATTGAGTGCAATTTCTTTACCCAAATTTGGAGGCCCTGACTGAAAAAAACCACAGGGCTTCAATACGTCAACAGCTAGATTTATCAGATGAATAGTAAACATTTTTAGATAAAACATTATCACAAAGAAACAATGAAATTTGTTTCATATTTTAAGCCTGCTAATTGCAAAGATGCATGCATGTAGCTTTGTAGATGTCTTTCCAAGTTGCATCTATACCTTTGTCAGTATAACATCATCTTACCTCTGTGTAACACTGTATGATTTGGGTAACACTCTTACAAGAGTCTCTTACAAGATGGTATTCTGGAAAGGTCAGCACTGTGCCAACCCACCCACAGCCTCTTCTGAGGGGATGCACCCTGACCACACTTCCTGCTTGAAGGGGCAGGCCCAGGCAGCCATGTTTAGTACTCAGTGCCTGACCTCCTCTGTCCATAGATGATTGGCCCTGGCCCAGGCACCTGAGCCAATACTACATCAGCCATAGGCTGGTCAGGGAATTATAGTCTGCCCTGAAAGATGGACTGGACCAATCAGATTCTCTCTGAGGACCCTGAACTGAAGCAAATGTAGTCTCCGCGAGTACTAGGACCAGAAGTAGACAGGTAGCGTGTTTGTTACTTAACCACAGAAATCAAAGATCCATGAGCAACTGCCACTGAAGCTGTGGGAACCTTTGTGAATCTTGAATCACCTTTGAGCTCTGGGCTCCCTGAGGCCAAGATTTAGTATGGCTCCTTTTCTTGGGTTTCTATGAACATTGCTTTATTGTACATAATATAATATGCTAAGGCCCTTTGTCTTGAGCTGTCTTGAATGGCTTTCTGTTACTGCAAGGAAAATAACCAGATTAAAACCAATGGGAAATTAAAACTGACTCCCAACTGAACTCCTAGGCTGCAAGGCCTTCTAGAGAAATCCTAAGAAGAAAGACAAACAGGTGACACCTTAGCCATTACTGGGAAGGCAATAGAAATCAAAAAAAGAAAAAAGGGAACTGAAAACCTTTAAAGACTATTTGGAAAGTTTGTGTGTGTATGCCTCCCTGCTGGGTGTGCAATGACTTGTAGAATCAACACCATGAATGGAGAAGACGGCATCGCTGAGTTCTCTCTCATGAGCAAAACCTAGCATTTAACAACCAAACTTAAAATAGGCTATGAATGAATGACTGCTGGTTATGAGATATGCTAGATGCACAGGAATCACAAGTGACTGAAGCGAATTCACAAGAAAACAGAATAGTAATATTTGAGACAGCTTCAAAAGCAGGTGCCTGTTTTAGGGTGTGTCTACATGGCCCTGGTTTTTGTTTCCACTGAACTTTGGAAACTAAATGACGCTGCTCTCTATTTAAAAATGTAAATGTATTGATTCATATAGACTGTGTCTAAATAGAATACAGTTTCCAAATATCTCCTCAATGGGGCAAAGATATTTCATGGCTTATTGTTAAATATAATTTGACCACTACCTAAATATTTCAATCGACTAGAAATTAAATTGTTTATATTTCACCCATAAAGACATCTCACTAGTTTTAAAAATAAACTTTATAAATTGAATTTTCACCACTTAAATAGATTTTTCTCTGCCTGTTCATATAAATTGTGTCTTCTTGCCATGGTAAAGCAGGGTGGTGAAGCAGTTAAGTTACGGACTATGGAAACAGATGAGCCTGGGTCCAAACCTAAGCTCAGTGCTTTTCTAGTCTTCTGGCCTCGGGAAAGTTACTCCAGCAGCTTCTTTATTTTTAAAGATAATGAGAATAGCAGTACGTAGCTTATAAAATGTTGTAAGAGTTAAGTGAATTAAGGTAAATAAAATGCTTAACATAGTGTCTGGTCCATAGGAAATGTTTCTATTATGATCTGTATTATTTTCATTGAACTCAAAAAGTAAATCATTGACTAAATGCAAGTACTGTATTGGGTGTGTACTTTTGTAATCTTGTTTAAAACTTAAAATAGGAGGCTAGGAATTATCATTCCAATTTTACAGTTGCAAAACTGAGGCATAGAAAAAGTTAACTAATATGTTAAAGGTTACCTAGTTACTGAATGACAGAGTTAGGGTTTATTCATTCACTCATTAATTCATTCAATGCGTTCTTATTAAGTAATGGCTACACGCTGTTCTAGGTGCTGGAATGCAGAGAGGAACCACGCAGACAAAAATCCTTGTATTCATGGAACTTACCTTCAGCTAGGGAAGACAGTCAAAAAACAAGAGACGTCAGTAAGTGTACAGTAGTGGAATAGTGGGGTGTGCTAAGCAACTAGGGCAAGGGAGGGGAGAGGGAGAATGTGTGTGTGTGTGAAAGGGTGGGGGTTGGAGTCCAGAATGTAATTGGGAATAAAACAGGTAACTAGGGAAGGTCTTACTGAGAAAGGGATGCTTGAGGAAAAGCCTGAGAAAGGAAGCAAGCCAGGGGGGCACCTGGGGAAAAACTTCCAGGCAGGAGAAAGAGCATGTGCAAAGGTACTGAGGCAGAAGTGTGCCTGACATGTTTCAGGAAAAACAAAAGGACCCCATGGCTGAAGCAGAGAAAATCGGCAGAATAAGACATGAGGTCAAAGACGGGAGGTTTGGGCTGATATTGGTATCTGATAAGGAGAACCCTGCCCATATTCGTGCTAGCTGGGGTTCTGTCTTCACAAAGTCAACACATCTGAAAGGAGCCACTGACGGAAAAGTGTCCCATCTTCTCCATCCCGTAGAGAGAAAAACCCAGGGTTGGCGTTATCAGTCAGGTAGTTCATCGGAACTGGAAACCACCTAACCAGCATCCCCTCAGCAACTGGAAGCAGCCATGACGGTGGTGCTCAGAGCCCTTGCAGAATGTGCTGTGGTCTTTCTGAGCTCATCACGGCACCTTCCTATGCAATAGTTTCAATTCAAGGTCATTTTTGGCTCCTTTTCAGTAGCAGACTCAGAACTAGATCTATTCAAGTATAGGAACGGTGCAGACACATTAATAGCCAGACCCCAGTGGGAGTTTTATTTTCCATTTCCTCCTCCTCCATATTTATTTGTTTCTTTATCTCCTCTGTGTGGTAAAGGTGACCTTGCATGATATTTTCAGATGCAGCTTAAGAAGAGCAGGTGGAGAATGAGAGGAAATCACCCTGTCAGGCTCTGAAGCTGGGGAGCCTAGGTTTAAATTCCCACTTCTCCACTTAAAAGCTGTGTGACCTTAGTCAAAATGCTCAACCTCTTGGAGCCTCAGTTTCCTTATTTTTAAATTGGGGATGATGATAATATCCACTTCTAGTAGGCTTATACTAGAGAATTAAATGAGGTCACTTAACTGTTTTACAATTTAGCCAAAACTGGGGGTTGCCTCCCATTCCTTTCCATTGCAATGAGACGGAGATTTCAGGATTCTCAAATGTCCTAATGATGTTTCTTTTTCCATTTCCACTCAAAACATGTGAGAATTTCCTGCATGCTTTAATCTTGCTACTGAAAGTTCTATTCTTCTCCTGCTAGGTGGTCCCAGCCCCTCAAGCTGACAGGTCTCTTGAGTTCTTGAAGCAGATGCAGGGAGGTCTCAGCCCCAGCTCTGGTCTAGGGAAGCAACTGGCCCACTGCCTCAGATAGGGAAAGTGTTCCAGTTGCACTTATGACCTTCCTTGGGGCAGACTCTGAGCTTTTCTTACTTCATGTGGGGCACTGAGGGAAATGTTTGCAAATTCTCCCAGTGAAATATAAAATAACAAGTATGCTTCCTTTCTAAGCAAGGAAGTTTTCAGCAAGAGAATCTGCTGGGGTTACATTTTTCCTCTTTCAGTGTAACTTATCTTTTTGGAGAAGAGCACACAGAATTTGGTGAATGCTGTTTAATGGTCACAGCTTATTAATCCTATGCGATTCTGTAGAAAAGGAATATACCACTACATGATTATGTCAGAAAGCCTCCCATGACTGGGATATAGCAAACAGTCAATACTACTGTTGGCAGTAGTATAAATTAGTGAAAAAATCGACACATTGGAAATAGCTATGGAATTTTATAGGAACAGCCAAAATAATTAGTATCATTATAATTGAAAAACTGTGTCCTGGAAATGTGTCTGGGGCTCACTGATTCAAACAAATAGAATGATATTTTCTTATTGTCTCAGATAACCATTTTTGAAATCACTTATCATGGTTACTGACTAAGAAAACCCTTAATCTATAGGCAAATCCCCTTCAGATTATGATTTTTAAGTTGCTCAGGCCTGTCACCACACAGGCTCAGTAGCAAATGGTAAGATGACTTTAACACAAACCCCTGAAATGTACTTAAAGAAAAGCCATAGGAAGGATTCCTCACAGGCAAGAAGCCTAGTGTAATACGGATAATCACCCCAACTTGCCTCAATTGTAAATTCAGATTGATATGTGCAAGGATTTTTTAAAGGACGAAAGAGAGCACAGTTTAAAGATAGAGACCCAGTAGTTCCATTCTTAGTTCTATCCCCAAAGTCATGTCCACCAAAAGACATGTACAACAATGTTCATAGCAACCTTATTCATAATAGTCCAAAGTTGAAAACAACTGTCTGACAATAGTAGAATGGACTAAATGTAGTACATACATTCAATGAAATACTACTCAATAATTAGAAACAAAATCAAACAAATCTATTGCTACATACAGCAACTTGATGGATAAAACATATTGAGGAAAATAAAAACATATGTACTGTATGATCCCATTTACATGAAGTTTTGAAGCAAACAAAACTAACCTTATGGAGATGAAGATCAGATCTCCAGTAAACCTGGCCAGGATTGGAGGTTGGGGAGGAAGTTATGGAATCAGAAGGTTACAAGGAAGCCTGACTGGATGCTGGGGTATTCTTGGTCTTGATTGGCGTTCCATGGGTATATACATATGAAAAACTCACCATCTACACATTTAATAGTTGTGCAGCTTACTATGTGTAAGTTATACCTCAACTGTAAAAAGGAAAGTAAGGAAGCAAACAATTAAAGATGGAGGTAAACATGATCTATGCTTTCTGGAAGGCTTTTGTAAGACTCTGGGATTGCAAACCCAAGAACTATGACTTCCCTGTGAGGAGAGAAAATGTGAATCTCATACAGATACACTGATCCCAGGGCTACATTGTGAAATATTTGTTAATCCTCAACCAGCATGACTGAAACCTGCATGTGCCAGGTGGTGGGCTAGTTGCTGGCAATACAATGGGGAGCAAGACTGGTGTGTTCCCATTCTATAAGGAGGGACAGCACTTCAGAAAGAAACCACACACCTAACTTTGTAATTTTGAAATATGACATAGGCTATAAGTAAAGCATAGAAGAGATTTTCTACGAGAAAGAAAAAGAGGTGGCTTAGGAGTAAAGTCTCCCTGAGAAAATTACATACGAACAAAGATGCGAAGGTTGGGTAGGAATCAGCCAGAAGAATGAGGGAAGGGAGAGGTGAGAGGAGGGGAGAGAAGGGGTGGGAAAGGAGGGGAAGAGAAGGAAAAGAAGCATGGGTAAAGGCCTTGAGCTCACGGATCCACAGTTCCGGGAGAATTCCAGTGTAGCTAAAATGTAGTGAATGAGGGGAAGAAAAGGGAAATGGAGCTGAGGGAGGAGGAGTGGACTGGGCCAGGATGTGGAACACTTTCCAGGCCAAGATTAGGGTTTAGACTAAATGACAAGTGTAGTGCAAAGAGTTGACAGGACCTAGCATTTTAAGTAAGATCTGATTTACATTTTCAAGAGATCACTGGTTTCCAAGAAGAAAATAAACTAAAAGAAATAAGGACAGAGTCAAAAGAACGAGGTAAATCTATTGAAATAATCCAGGTCAGAGAGGACAATTTGAATTAGGATGATGGCAATGGAAATGGAGAAAGCAAATGGAAATAGCCAGTTGTTCTAACTTATTTCATCTTCTGGTGACTTTTCTCCATTGCAGAACTCACTCTCTTTCTCTCCCCTTCCACTCTATTAAAACACCATATATATACTCACTAGCTGGATCCCAAATGTGATGAGATTGCAATAACAATGGTGCATCCCCAGTTCCTTACTGATAAGTCCAAGTGCATTACTCAGTTCCAGAAAAGAAGATCAGGAGTCATTACTAGCATTCACTCAGCATCATCTATGTGCTGGGCATCATGCTGAGTACTTCATATTTGTTGGCTTGTAGACAATGATGGACTGAATGTTTGGGTTCCCCATACTAAATTCATATGTTGAAATCCTAACCCACAATGTGATGATATTAGGAAGTGAGGCCTCTGGGAGGATATTAGGATATTGGGAGGATAATAGAGCAGAGTCCTCATGAATGGGATTAATACCTTTATTAAAGGGCCCACAGAGAGCCCCCTGGTCCATTCTACCACGTGTGGACACAGTGAGAAGGTAGTTGTCTGTGAACCAGGAAGTGGGCCCTCCCCAGACATGGAATCTGCCAGCCCCTTGAGCATGGACTTCCCAGCCTCCAGAGCTATGGGGATAAATTTCTGTTGTTTATAAACTACTCAGTCTATGATACTTCTGTTATTTCAGCCTGAATACACTAAAATACATCCTAAATTGGGTATCATTATTCTCATTTTAATAGACAAGGAAAGTGCAGCTTGAGGAGATTAAATACTTTATGGCAGTTTTATAGCTATTTTAAATGGCAGACAGGATTTGAGTTTAGAGTTATATGATTCCAGAAACCTTGCCCTTTCTATTACACTTTGCAGATAATCCCTTTATCAAAGGGATTGATATGTCATTTTAAGTGACACCCATCAGAAGGAGTAATCCAAAGGAATGATTCTCTAATGGTGAAATTTCAGACTCTAAAACACCTGGAATGAAGGTAGGTGCCTTTTAGCATCAGTTTGCAGGGTGTTTAGGATCACAGCACTTACTATAGGGAACTCCTTACTCTAGTTTGACTTGTGACTGACTAATCACCAGCCCAGCTCCATGCACAGAAGTTGAAGGCTGGTGATGCCTGAGGGCAACCACAAAGGGGCGGGGGTGGTCACACAACCTCCAAAAGCAAAAACAGCAAAACTGAGTTCAGCTCAGGTTTGCTTGTGCAGGTACAGCCTTGAATAATTCTGGGGCATCTTACATTTGGTTTCACTGTGAGTCAAATCTCATTTAGCTCCTGCTTCCAGAAATAATACCAGAGTCTTATGGGGAGGGAGAGAGAAAGGGCATGAGGGGCTTACCCATTTGGGGTTTCTTCTGGCTTTGATAGTGACTTTGCCCAATCACCACAAATGAATGTCTTTGGGGCAGCCACATGATCAAGGACATTGTATCCTGGGACATGGGGCAGAGGGATGAACCAGCTATGGTTTGCACAGAGATGCAGAGCCACTCTGAGTGGTACAGAACAAGAAATTTGTTATAAAGATTAGACTTTGCACAACTGTGGTTGCTGGTGGAGTCAAGGGCAGGCTGTTGCCTCTGCACCCGGTGGGGTGCACCTGCAGTTGTCAGTATCAGAAAGGAACATAGCACCTAAAGGAGGGCAAGAAACACACATTTGAGACATGGGAAACACTGGAACCAGCAAGCACGAGCCCAAACCCCCAGCTGACTCTTGCTGCCTCCACCTCGGTTTATGTCAGGGACCTGCAAAGCGGCACCTTCTCTGTTGCACTGACCACACGCAGGGCAGGCCTGCAGCTCAGGGGACCGGGGGGAGGAGTCTGGGCGGGAGCTGGAGGAGCTGCAAGCCCAGGTCCACTCCATACCCCACTAGACCAGCCTGAGCTAACGGGGGCCTACCTGGCACCTACACCAAGTGAGGAGGCCTGCCTGCTGCTTCCTCCCTGCTGCTTTTCCAAGAGCAAACAGGTTCCTCTTGTGTCCAGCCCCAAACTGGAACCACAGGTTGAAAGATTCTGGGAAACACTACCAGCTGAGCTAAGTCAACACAGTACACTGTGACATCAAAGGGAGAGCTCCACAGACCAGTGATTAGGTGAACTAATAATTTCACAACATGCGCAGGGTGTACAGAGAATTCCTATTCATCTTTGAATGGGGCAGCCCTGGCCAGGTCTTTCTATAGGAGACACTTGAAATTCAGGCATGGAGTGGGTTAGAGCTGGGAATCAATTAATAAACTATTAGTGAGTGTTAATGATCTGCAAGGCACTGTCCTCAGCCTCACTGGAGGGGTTCAAAGAGCTTCAAGATAGGACCCTGCCCTCACTATGAGAAAAAGTAAGACAGACATAGTACCTCATATGCATTCATACATGGTGAGACCTGGATGCCTACAAGATACTTCCAAAAGCTGCTTGGTGTTTGGTGTGTAGAATAGGCTTCAGCATCATCAGACTGAGTTCAGCTTAGCCTTGACCCACATAAGATGTATGATTTGGGGCAACTTACATACTTGCTCTGGGCCTCCATTTCTTGGTATATAAAGTAGAAGTAGCAGTAATACTTCATTCATAAGTTGATTATATGCATAAAAAAGCTCAGGTATATAAAACACTGGCATATAGAAGATACTCAATAAATGGAAATGGTAGGCATTTTAATTTTCCCCATCATTGTATCATCATCAATATCACTGTTCCTTCTTAGACACAAAGCCCACCTGCACAAACACGTGCCACAGACCCACTAATATGCAAAAGACATATGAGTGCCCAATCCCTTAAAGAAACAGCAGTTGGAATAAAGCAATGTATTTTATGTATTTCTTTGTTCATTCAACAAATGGTAGGGCCTACAACCATGCAAGACACATGTGATCAAAACATGTTATATGTCTCAAATGAATGGTATAAATGATGTCCTTAGTACTTCAAGTTCAATTCAGCAAACATGTTGTGGGGAAGTTGGGGTTCCTATGACCAGGATCCTCACTGAACTTAAACCACCTGATGATGTAACTGGCCTGTTGCTAGACTACCACTTCCACACCTTTAGGCAATATGCTATTATTGCTCTATATAGAGAGCTCGGCCCAGTGCTCTGGACAGAGGCAGAGACACTAGTGCTCAACTTGCCACTGGGAGAACAAGCTGGGTAATAAACCCTTTCACCCCAAAGAACGTTTTGCTGTCCATTTCTTTGGTCACATTGAATCCATAGCGAACTTGTCCAGGGATGAAACCCATTGGCAAGACAATTGGTGACAGTTGGCAAGGTTCATTGTTGATCAAGGAAAAAGAGAGACTTCCCTTATGGGAAGGAGGCTTCAGTGGGCTGCCCCTGTGAATGGGGAGACAGTAGATTGTCCCCCAATGGGTATGTGGTCTGAGGTGGCTTGCCTCCTAGAGGACTGGGCCCCAGCCCAGGACTGGAGGCAAGTGGAAGTGATACCTGAGGCAGTAGGGGTAGCCCTTGGTATAGTACTTAGGTCTTTTGAGAGACAGAGTGCCCATGAGGCAGCGGGGACTGTGGGTTAGCTGCTTCTCACAGTATTAAAAAAGTCTACAGTATAGAAGGACATGCTCCTGAAAAAGACCCAAGAAATGGTGGCACAAGAACATGAGCTGCAAACTTCTGTGGATTCCCTGAAGAAGGAAATAGCATTGATGTGAGAGGAGGCAGCACGAGAACACCGTCAGCGAGGTGGCATTGAAGAGGTAAAAGATTCCTTACAGAATGAGACAGCAGTGCTGCCAGGTGCTCTGAAGGAGGAAAAGGCCATCAAGGAAAAAGATGAACTCCTGAGGGAAGCACAGGGGAAGGTGGCATGAGAACACCAGCTGCAAAGCACTGAGGTGAAGGTAAGAGAACTGAAGACTGAGCTGGCACTGCTGTGAGGCACAGTAGAAAAGGTAAAGGTTGTAGCAGAGGAGACACTCGGGGGAGAGGAAGGGTGCCATTAGCCCCAGAAATGGAGGAGCTGGGGAAGGATGAAGGGGTGGTGCTGGAGGCACTGACCCCTCCTGTATTGAAAGCATGCCGAGTGGTTCTAAAGAAAATAAAGACCCAGCAGCTGAAAGTTCCCCAAGGAGAGGAGCAGCCCCCTCCCCAGGTCGTGGAGCACTCTATGCTCCACCCACATACTAAGGATGAACTGGTGGATTTGGGCTCCTGGTTTAGGCAGAAGCCCTCAGAGTCAATATTAGCTTGGCTCCTGCATCTGTGGGACTTAGGGGTGGATGGAATTGTTCTGTCAGGATCAGAGATGGGAAAGCTGGCTTCCCTGACAGTGCAACCCACCTTGAGGCAGGGATTACAAAACGCACATCGGACCCCAGGGAGTCATTCTCTGCTGCATTTTGTGCTGTGTGGCCCAATCAGGGTGATCTACCATCCTCTCCTGTTATATGGCAGATGTATGCTGAGCTCCAAGAGGTGTTATGAGAGCTAGGCATAAGAAATGCCATCTATAGTCCAGAGAATTATGGCCCAGATGGAAAGATTTTCACTATTGGGATGAGAAATATTGTGCCTCAAATGGCGCTCACATCCCTCTTTGGGTCTCTAGTGGCCATTCTTTCCCCTTGCTTAGGGCATCCCATAAGTGAGGTGACATGTACAGTAGCAGCCTTAGGAGAGGCTGAAGCAATGAGAACACAGAAAGAAATAAGATCTGCTACTCACAAGAATTTAAAGGGCCCCATGAAGGTTACAAGGACCCAGATGTGGGTTGATATAATATGGGCAGGAGCAGATGGAAGGAAATTAAACAGGAAGTCAAATAGGATCTTACTAGAGCTATGGCAACAACTGAAACCAGAGCAGCAGTTCCAGCCATTAAGACCAAAGAGGCAGAGATCAGATACAGAGCCACAAGCCCAGCCTGTGTATTTGCAAGACTTTCTGCTAGAGAGCGAGCCAACCTCACTTGAGCCCACACAGGAAGATGATTGGGGAATTTCGAGGGGAAGATTGAGGTATCTGCCCTGAGGGACCAGGCGGGGACTGGACAACACATGTTGGAATAGCTATCCATTGGTCCCCAGTGAACATACAATGTGTCCTGGCTCTGGTGGACACAGGGGCTGAATGTTCACTGATTCATGGTAACACTGAGCAGTTCCCTGGGACCCCCACTATCAGAGATGGAAATGGGGGTAAAGCTATCAGAGTGAAAAAAGCCCAAATCCCTTTGGGAATAGGGAATCTACCCCCAAAAGAGTATACTGTGTATATGTCTCCTATCCCTGAGTATATTTTGGGAATTGACATCCTGCAGGGTATTTGGTTGCAGACCACTGCAGGTGAGTTCTGACTGAGAGTACGTGTGGTGAAGGCAGTTCCTAGGGAACATGCTAGGCACCCACCCATAGCTTTGCCGGTGTCTCAGCGGGTAACTAATACCAAACAATACAAATGCCTGGAGGGCATAAAGAGATTGAAGAAACTCCAGGAGCTGGAAAAGGTGGGTATTACAAAGCCCACCCATAGTCCTTTCAATTCTCCTGTGTGGCCAGTAAAAAAGCCAGATGCCTCCTGGCGTATGACTGTGGATTACAGAAGATTGAATAAAGGTATACCCCCTATGCATGATGCTGTCCCCTCTATTGCAGGCCTGATGGATACTCTCAGCCATGAACTAGGAACATATTATGTGGCAGATCTTGCTACTGCCTTCTTTTCCATTGATATTGAGCAGGAAAGTCAGGAACAGTTTGTCTTCATGTGGGAAGGACAGCAATGGGCTTTCACCATCCTTCCCAGGGATACCTCCTCAGCCCCATTATCTGTCATGGACTTAAATTCCAGGACTTGGCTACGTGGGAGAAACCGCCAATGGTACGGCTGTACCATTACATTGATGATGTCATGCTCACGTCCAATTCTCTTTCAGATCTAGAAGGTGCAGCACCCTAGACTGCTGCAACATTTACAGGAGAAAGGATGGGCTGTGAACAGTACCAAGGTTCAGGGACCTGGTTTGTCTGTCAATTCTTGGGGGTTGTCTGGTCAGCTTAGACCAAAGTTGTACCAGAAGCAGTTGCAGATAAAGTCCAGGCCTTTCCTACCCTTACAACTGTAGCATTGTTACAGGAGTTTTTGGGTCTTCTAGGCTACTGGAGAGTCTTTATCCTGCACTTGGCACAAATTCTGAAGCCCTTATACTGGTTGGTACAAAGGGCGTCAGGTGGGACTGGGATGTGACATGTGCATCTGCCTTTACTACAGCATAACGGGCAGTCAAGGCTATGCAGGCCTTGAGTGTGATAGACCCATCAAGGCCCTGTGAGCTGGATGTTCATATGACTGAAGACAGTTATGGCTGGGGTCTCTGGCAGCGGCTTGAAGGAACTCCCCAAACTATTAGATTCTGGTCACAACTCTGGAAAGGGGTGGAGGTATGATACATTGATAGAAAAACAACTGGCTGCCATGTATCATGCCTTGCTGGCTACAGAACCCATCACTATAATGGCCCCAATAAATTTAATAACCACCTATTCCATCTTGGGGTGGGTATAAGACTGGACCCAAAAGCCAAGGAGTGGTGTGGCACAAACACCCACACTGGCCAAGTGGGATGCTAAGCTACAGTAGCGTAGTGCCCTCTCTAGTAGCCCCTTGAGTGAAGAACTCCAATGTTATTGTGGCCAGTGACATATAATAGTGGAAAGCAGGAAGAACTTGCTTTTGAACCATTAGTAGCTGAGAGTCCTTATTGGGAGGGAAGAGCCCCTATACCCAAAGATGCATGGTACACAGACAGCTCCAGCCATGGGCCACCCTCAAAATGGAGGGTCATAGCTTTCCATCCTAAGACTGAGACAATAAGGATGGAAGATGGTGAGGGGAAGAGCAGCCAATGGTCAGAGTTGTGGGCTGTGTGGCTTGTGATTGGTCAGAAGCCCTCCCCTATAGTTGTCTGCATTGACAGCTGGGCTGTCTATCAGGGCTTGACCCTGTGGCTACCAACCTGGTACCATGCCAACTGGCTGGTTGGCCACTGACCCCTTTGTGGGCAAGAATTGTGGCAAGACTTATGGGTCTGTGGTCAGACAAAAATAACTACAGTATACCATGTGACAGGTCATTTGCCACTGGCATCCCCAGGAAATGATGAAGCAGATAAACTGGCTCAGATATGTTGGTTAGAAGGAAAGCCTGCATCTGATGTAGCCCAATGGTTACATCAGTGTTTGTTGCATGAGGGGCAAAAGACAATGTGAGGCTGTAGCCCATTGGTGGGGCTTGCCTTTGAGCTTTGAAGAAGTTAGTAGAGCCCGGCAGGAGTGTGTCATGTGCTCCAAAAGGGACTTTTACTGAGTTCCACAGCAACATGGGACAATAGCTAAGGGGCGTATACCCCTCATCAGGTGGCAGATAGACTACGTTGGGCCTCTACCTGTGTCAGAAGGATATCGGTATGCTAAGACCTGTGTGGACACAGCTGGACTTCTAGTTGCTTTTCCTACCCCTTGTGCAGACCAGCAGGCGACCAAAAGAGGCCTGGAGCATCTCTTTGCTGCCTATGGCCGACCACAGGTAATTGAGAGTGATCAGGGCACCCATTTTACTGGACATACACTGCAAGAATGGGTGTGACAGCTGAGAATCAAATGGAAGTTCCATGTGCCATACAATCCTACCACAGCAGGCATGATAGAGAGGCACAATAGCTTGTTAAAATCCAGACTAAAGTCAGATACCTATAGTCTGCAAGGATGATCAGTCCGCTTATGGACTGTGCTATGGCATTTGAACCAGAGACCCCGAAAGGGAGCCCTGAGGCCCACAGACATGTTAACACATACAGCCGCCTCCCCTGTACAACTGCAAGTAGAAACCAAGGAAGAATCACTGAAGCCGAGGTTTGGCCACCATGATAATATCTTGCTGCCAGCACCAACTGCACTGAACACCGGAGATTTCATTGAGTGGACGTGGCCTTGGACCTTTCGACAGATGGACCAATGATGACTGGCTCTCCTGGCACCTTGGGGAAAAAGCCTGGAAGCTGGCCTCCTGTGTATTCTTGGAATAACAGCAGAGTGACCCCCAAAGTTCACAGTAGTATATCCTGAATGGCCAGAAGGTAGTAGCATCTTACCAGGGAGTTTTATTTTATCATTATGGCCTGTGCATGCACCTCCAGTAGTACTATTTATAGACCCTTTAGTAACCCCCATGGGGAAAGAAGTGAAAGTATGGAATACTAGACCTGGAAGGGACCCCCTTCCTGCTACAGTCCTATCACAGGACCACTCTCTTGCATGATCCTACCTGATGGACAAGATTTGCCTATGTCAGTGTCATTAAAACATGTGTCTTATTGCCCCTAAAGTCTTTGTGGATTGGGGACCTCCTCTGGCTTGAGGATTATTATAATTTTTGTTACCAGTATCAAAATCTTGTTGTATCTTACTTTTTGTTATCTCTAAGTTGTTGTTATCCTCTGTTGCTGTCATGGGATCTGGTTACAGTGCTCCAGCTTTCTTGCACAGGGACCATTGCGGAAGATTGCAAGCATGTAGATTGTAAGGTGAGAATCCTGCAGGGGTGGAGGGTGGGGAAGTTGGGGTTCCTATGGCCAGGATCCTCACTGAACTTAAACCACCTGATGATGTAACTGGCCTGTTGCTAGGCTACCACTTCCACACCTTTAGGCAATATGCTATTATTGCGCTATATAGAGAGCTCGGCTCAGTGCTCTGGGCAGAGGCAGAGACACTAGTGCTCAACTTGCCACTGGGAGAACAAGCTGGGTAATAAACCCTTTCACCCCAAAGAACGTTTTGCTGTCCATTTCTTTGGTCACATTGAATCCATAGCGAACTTGCCCGGGGCTGAAGCCCATTGGCAAGACACATATCCTGGGACTTCAGAGAGGGCTTAAAAGGAGGAAATATCACTGTGGCTTACAAAGGTCAAGGTTTCAGAGAGCATGTAGCATTGGGGTTCAGCTTTGAAGAATGGGTGGTGTTCACATGAGGCAGGAGGGAGGTGCTCTTGGAGCTAGGAACAAGGTGACTATTGGGCTGGATACTGGGAACAGAGTAGGTATGTTGGATAATAAATAGGTCAAGAAGCAGATTGTGCATTACTTTGAATGCCAAGTTTAGGAGTTCAGATTCTGTCTCATGGGCACCAGACAGTCATTGAAAGTCACTCAGAAATGGATCACAGTGAAAGCCATGTTTCAGGAAAGCTCATGTGGTAAGTCTATGGGCTGTACTGAATTGGGGAGAGCCTGTAGAAAGGAAGGCAAATGGATATTCTGTCACATAAATTCAGGAAGTACATGGAGGTCTCAATTGAGACGAGAGTACAAAGAGGAATGCGAGAAATATTCTGAAGGGAAGGAGCAATAGCCCCTGGCTCTGACCTGCACAGAGGAGCAAACAGATGCTAACGATAAGCCAGCATGGCAAGCCTGGGCAGCACGAGGAGACACAGAGAAGCTGGGGGTGGGGACGAACAGTCAACAGAGGCTGTGTCATTGTGGAGATTCAGTGGGTACCATGGAAGGTCTGGAATAACCTCCCTGTAGGTGGGTTGATAGCAAAGTGGTTGCATGTGAAAGAAGGGCTGACTGAACTGGGGGAATCCCCAAGTGCAGAGCATGGCAGCAGGTACCAGAGAAAGAACCAGCAGACATGTAGCCTCAGTAAACCTAAAGTATCCAGTTCATTAATGGAGGTAGCAAAGACTTCCAAACTCTTCTTATTCTTCAAGATCTATCATGTTCATTTCTACAAGAGTAGAATCATTTTTGCAGACCTGCCCAGTGGCTAAGAACAAGAGAAAACACAGACTATCTGTTGATAACATGAAGGTTCCTGTGGCCAGGATTCTCACCTGGCCCTGGTTAGCTAGCTCACTACACACGTGTGGGCAATGCATTGTTATTGACTCTATATAAAAGAGACCTGCCCAGTGCTCTGGGCAACATGGTGGCACAGCTGCAGAACTGCAGGAGAGCAGAGCAGAGACTGGAGTGGTGGCAGTGCAGAGGACAGAGACTGAGACGGCTGTGGGGGCAGAGAGGCCCAGAGGCAGAGACCTGCTTGCTGCATGCATGCTCACTCTGAGTGGATGGGATTCTGGTGATTGACCTGCCTCTGTGGAAATAAAGTTGGGTATAACCCTTAAGTCTTACACCACAAGAACGTTCTACTGTCATTTCTTTGGTCTCATTGAATCCATAGTGAACTTGTCGGGGGCTGAAACCCATTGGCAAGACGTTACCCTAAACAAGAGAGACAATTATTCACTGAGAAGAAGTTGAGTTAATGCCCACATTGGGGTGGCCATGGCTGCAGTCAGAGTCCCTTGAGAATTCAAAGAGCTGACAAGTGATAAAGAAGGGACTGTTTACAGAGACAGACAGCAAGGACCAGCCACGGTAGTGGTTGAAGAGGAGGAGAGGGAATACTGCTTGGCATCTAGTGAGGACCGCAGGGTGGAAGAGGCTGTCCAGCTGGAGCTGCAGCTCTACTGCCCAAACCTCCAATGGTAAAGGAGAGAACAAGAGGGATAACTACCCCCAACCTTTCTCTCCTCCCACCTTCTCATTTCCTATCAACAGGTCTCGCTAGCCAAACCCCAGCTGAAGCCACAGATAAGGAAGTCTAGCTAAGGCAACCTGAGGGGCTCGGCTTCCCCAGGCAGAGGGCAGGGTAGAAAGGGTGGAGAATGGATCTTGGGGAGAAAATGGAGAACAAACAGAACATTGACTTATTATGGGTCCTTAGTTCAATGTCATCTCGTGAGAAGTAGAAATGATTAGCTTTCATCATGAATCATATACATTTGTATAACATTTTATGCTTCATTAAGTATTTTCACATAATTATCCCTTTTTGAGCAAAACAGTTTCCCTGTGAAGTAGACAAGACCATGTTATTCAGATCTGAAGACCACGGCAGTTAAATGATTTATACAAAGTTATGGTGTCTTGCCAATGGGTTTCAGCCCCAGGCAAGTTCGCTATGGATTCAGTGTGACCAAAGAAAATGACAGCAAAACATTCTTCGGGGTGAAAGGGTTATACCCAACTTTATTTCCAGGTGGCAGGTCAGTCACTAGAATCCCATTCACTCAGAGCGAGTCTGTATGCAGCAAGCCAGTCTCTGCCTCTGGGCCCCTCTGTCTGCACAGCCGTCCTCTGGGCCTCTCTGCACAGTCGTCCCGCACAGCCATCCTTTGGGTCTCTCTGCCTGCACAGTCATCCCACACAGCCGCCCTCTGGGCCTCTCTGCCTGCACAGTCATCCCACACAGCCGTCCTCTGGGCCTCTGTCCTCAGCACTGCCACCACTCCATCCTCTGCTCTGCTCTCCTGCAGCGTTGCAGCCCTGCCACTGTGTGATGCCTAGAGACTGGGCGGAGCTCTTTTTATAGAGTCAACAGCCATGTATTGTCCACAGGTGTGCAGTGAGCTAGTCAACCACGGCCGGGTGAGAATCCTGGCCAGAGGAACTCTCATTTTATCCACATATGGTCATACAGCAAGTAAATTGTGAAGTTCATATTAGAAATAAGCCCTAAGGCTTCTAGGCCAGTGTTCCTCCCCAGGTGAAATTAACTTACCTGGGAGGGCTGCTCTGTTGTGAAAGGCATTAGGACACAGATATCCTTAATGTGGCAAAACCCTTATGGCCCTGTCCTGTCTGGGTGTACAGGGCCTTTTGGGCTGTTTTCAATCAGCAAATATTCCTGACACTTCAGTTATCCCAACTCAAACAACAGTGCACTGTTTAAGAACTTTCATAAATTTCATTCAGCTGGATGCAATGAGAATAATGTAAGTCAAAGCTTTGTGTGTATCCCCTCAAAAAAAAGCCACCCAACAAAATACAGATTGTTGTAAAGGAAACATCTAAGCTAGAAAAAAAAGCAGCAACACAGGCTCCATGTTTCAGGAAACTGGCTCTAATTCTTTCATCTCCATCACCGCGTCTTGTCACAGAAAGTGTCTTCTGTAAGGAACCCCAGGTTTTCCACTCTCCTACAAATAAAAGCAAAGGCTTTTTACATGTTGGCAACTCCAAAATTGTATTTGAAAGGTATATTTTTTATCTTCCTTATGCTTTGTGTCTTGTCATTTCCATATATATCTTCCCAAAATACTCTACTTCACTGTTACAACTTGGGTATATATATATACACAATATGTTACACATATTGGGTTGAATTATGTCCCTCAATAAAGCTTTGTTGAATCCCTAACCCCCAATATGACTTTACTTGAAAACCAGCTCTGTACAGAGGTAATCAAGTTAAAATGAGGTCATCAGGACAGTGTCCTTTAAAAAGGGGAAATTTGGACAGAGACAAGCACCTAGACAAGGCAAATGATATGAAGAGAGGGAGAAGATGGATGTCTAGAAGCCAAGGAATGCATGAGGCCCCAGGAGCTAGGAGAGAGGCCAAAACAGGTCCTTCCCTAGTGCTTCCAGAAAGTATACGCACCTATACTCAAGATGTAGCCAGAAAACGGTAGTTATTTTCTTGGCAAAACTCAAATTTTTACAGAAAAATGCCCAAAAGAATGTTAGGAAATGTTATATACATTAAATATTGCTCTTCTTTTCTACTTCTGGAGAAGAGTTCTAGTGACAATATGGATTAGTTGTAGTGACAATGTTTGATGTATTGATACCTGAATTAATTAGGACTCTGTTGGTTGTAAGTAATAGAAATTCCATCCCAAAGTGGTTTAAGTAAGAAGGGCAACTTGGCTCCTATAAAAGAAAATGCAGATGTATTCTGGCTTTAGACATGGTTTGATCACAGCTCTGGAATAATTTCTATGTGAGTCGTTTACTCTTGCCTCTTACGTATGGTGAGTCCTTCCTCAAGCTGGTTTCCCTCACAGTAGCAAAATGATCACAGTGGCTCCAGTGTGCATGTCTGAACCCAACATGTCTCAGAGGAAGAATGCTTCTATGCTCCAGAATCCCCTGCAAAAGTCCTGGATGTGGTGCTAATCACCACTCCTAACTAATTCTACAGGAAAGCCAAATGCTGACTGGCTTATACCTGACTTGTGTGGTCCAGTTGTTGCAAGAGGCCTGGCATTCCCTGATGGCTGAGATAATTCAGGGCCTCCTTCTAGAGCTGGAGATGAGTGAGCAAACCTCCAGACCACTACTGGATGGAAGATGAGTAAGATGGGTACTGAGGAATTATGACAATGTTTATCTAGTCAAGGACTAAACCTAATCTTTACATATTAACCTTAACAAAAACCTTACTATATCAATGTGGAGATCTGATGTTTAGAAAAACATGAGCTTGAGCTATAACCAGCTGCTAGAATATGGAATCTGGAATATGAAGGTTTCCTTTCATATATTAGGAGGAGTTGTGAGGAGGTGAGATTATATTTAATTTATTTATCAAGGACTGTTCCTGTTACTATGACTACCTAAGAAGTTATCTCAAAACTCAGTGTCTTAAAATAACAATAATTATGTATTCTGTCTGTTTCTGTGGATCAGGAATTCGGGCCCATCATGATTGGGCTAACATCTGATATCCCAAGTATCTGGTTGAAGGTCTCTCCTGTGGTTGTAGTATTTGATGGCTATGGCTGGGGTCATGTCTGAGGCTTCCTCCCTCACCCATCTGGCACCTGATCTGGGACAACTCCAACAGCTGAGGCTCCTTAGCCATCTCTCTCTGTTCCTATATTGTTTCTTCATGTGATCTCTCCAGTGTGGCAGCTTCAGTGGAGGGCTCCCAAAGTGTGTGCGTGTGTGCGTATGCATGCGTGTGTGTGTGTGTGTGTGTGTCTATCCAGAGACAGAGAGACAGAGATGGAGAGACACGCAGGTCCGTATTACCTAGCCTTGGGAGCCAGCAGCCTCACATCCCCAGCACTCTGCTTGTCAAGGCAGCCACAAAGTCCCATGGGGCTCAAGGAGAAGAGAAATAAATTCTACCCCTTACGGGAATTTACAGTTCAACATAAAAAACAGGAAAGAGATGGTAGGAGGAAGGTGAGAGGAATGGGTGCAAGGAAGAGAGGGAGGAGAGGAATAGGGTGTGGGCTGAGGAGGGAATCTGCCAGTCTTACGGTTTGCTGTGGAAACCTTTTGTCTGTTCCCCTTCCACAGCCCATTTCTGGGCACTTTTCCTCACCCCTCCAATTCACACAGGTGCAGTGTGAGCAAACGCTATAGTAAAACGTGATCCTCTTCCCCAGACTCCATACTAAATGCAAAAATAAGCAGCCTGAAGGAGCACTTGTAGGGAATATAAGTGTTTGTAAACACTGGTTGCATTTCTTTTCAATATTACCAGCTAACATTGTTGAGTCTTACTAATATGCCAGGCTCTGTGCTAAGCACTTTCTATGCCTTACATTATTTAATCCTTATAACAACCACAGTGCATTTTGCAGAGGCAAGTTACCTGTGGTTCCAGGGTTGAGATGGGTAGAGCCAAACCCAAGACTGCCAGCTCTAGAGCCCCTTACACTTCCCTATATTAAACTGTCAATCTAGCATAACCTTTTAAAAAAGGTGCTCGTTACAAAAGTAACAGTCAGACTCTGTGTGTACGGGTGGTCACTGTAAAATATGGATAAATAAAAGAGAAGAACATGAAAAATCCTATTCTCCCGACATCCAGAAATAACCAGTGTTAACATGTTGGCATATGTGCTTTCAGACTCCTGTATGCCTATACACACTATTCTTTAATAAAAATGGAGTTATACAGCCTATACAGTTTTGTAATTTTTGTTCATGAAACAACATGCATGCATTTTTTTATCATAAAATACTTGTCTATTCTATAAGAGGCCATGAAGGGCTCCTATATTCCTTTGAATGGATGCAGTGTAAGTTATTTAACCAATCCTTAATCGTTAGATATTAGGGTTTTGTTTTTCAGTTTTTCACTCTTGTAAGTAATAATTCTGTGATGGATGTCTGTGCGGCTGAAACCTTCCAACTGGGCTCCTCACAACTCTTCCACACCCTATGACACATTGCAGCTGGAGGCATCAAGGCGTGGCTCGCTTCCTCTGCTTGGAGTGCTCCTCACTCTCCACTCACCAGCTAACACACGTTGCATTTCAAATCCCAGACAGAATGCAACTTCCTACAGGAAGCCTTCCTAGAGTTCCAAGGTTAGATCCCTTGGTTGGTTGTGCTCATGGATGCTATGCAGCTCCTTCACACATTTAACATTATTATGATTAATTAACTGTTTATATAATTCTTTGTCTAATGGTGATCCTCCCCACTAGATTATTAGTTTTATGAGGACAGCATCTGTGACTCTATTTTTACTGTGCTAACCCCAGAGCCTAGCAAGGGCACAGAGTAGGCACTTAGTAAGTATCTTTGAATAAAAAATGAATGGATCTTTGTGGACACCTTTGATTATTAAATAAAGCCACCTTTGTGGTTCAAACAACCCGCACATTTTTAAGACTTTTCACATATTGCTCAATTGTCCTCCAGAAAAGTGTAATAACTCTCATTTTCATCCTACTGTGTAGAGGGCAGATCTCCCTTATCTGTCAAATCACTACTTACTAAATGCCAGTTTGTAAAATGATTGGCCAAATTGCATCAATCAGTATTGGAGTTTCCCCCCAAGTCAATTTAGAGCACAGAAACAAAGAGTAAATTACTATTTTGCAAAATGTACTCTGAATCTACAGAGCAGATGTTTCTGCTTGTGTATTTATTACTTTATGACATTAGTTCTACTCTCAGATCTTAGGTTGCCTAATTATTACAATGATGACTACCATTTGCTGGGAACCTAGTACATCAATACACCATGCTCATGCTTTTCTTTCATTGTTTCATTTAATCCATGTGCAGCCCTAATGCAATAAATGTAATGATTACTTTTAATCACAGATGAATAAATGAAGCACAGAGAGATTAGGTGATCAGCCTGAGGTCACACAGCAGCTAACTAATGAAGGAGCTAATATCTGAATGCTGATATTTGATTCTGGAGCCTATGCTCTTAACTAAGTATTACACAGCTTCCAGTTTCAACAAACAGCCCCTACCTTTTCAGATACCACTTTCAAGTTGCCTTGAGATTAAAAAGAAATCTTGGATGCAATACTATTTCAAAATCATTCTTCTAGAGAGATAATTAAGTGCCTGCTAAATACCATATGTCTTACATTAACTCATCTTCAGTATTTTTATTTCAGTATTATTATTATTGTTGCCATTTTTCAGATGACAACTGAGGCGCACGTTATTTATGTAAGTTACCCACACAGCTAGGAAGTGGTAGAGCCAAAATCTGACTGTACAACCTGTAACTCTTATCCAGCTGAATCCCAGCTATTACATGTTATTCATTAATCAACTTTTTTTAGCCAAGAGTCTTATGAAACAAACTCATCTGCTATAGAAGTATGTGAATAGGAGACAGAAGATTCTAATTCTAACATGGGCACTAACGAACTTTGCAATGTTGGGCATAGAGAAATTATGAACTCTAAAGTCCCTCTCAATTCTGAATTCTGCAACTCTGCAGTGGGCAGTGGAAAGAACATAACTTTGACATCAGAAAATGTGGCTTGCCACTTTGTAGCTGGTGGATCTTGGCCATGACAGTTAAATTTTCTGAACTTCTATGTCTTCATCATTGAAACAGGGATAATGTCTTCCTTGCTGTATTATAAGAATTAGAGCTAACACATTGGGCCATTCCTAGCATGTAGTCAGCCTCAGTAAAGGGGAGTGACGCTGGCACCAGCACTGGCTGTGCTGATGGCACAGTGGTAACCTCCTGTTATGTCTGTAAGCCTCAGTCTCACTGTCGGGCTCTATACACAGATTCATTCTGAGTAACACCTAAAACACATGCACCCCGTGAACTTTCCTGTGACTGTGATACAAAGCTTTTCAATGGATCTTCAGGCCACCTTCACTTGTACATTAAGTCTGAAAACGTACAGTCAGAGTTGCGTAACTGTAAGGCTAGCCTGTTAAGGAAGGGGTGCTTCTTTTCCTCCTTCAAATCGTTTTTCAGCAGCTTGAGGCATTCCCCTTGTGGGCGTGCGAGCTCCTCAACGGCAGCAGTAGCTCAGGCAGCTGCAACCACAGGCTCAGCGCTGCAAGTCAGCATGCGGAGCACCTGGCCTCCTGCAGACCCAGAGCTCCAGAGCGGTTCCATCTGCTGGCTGCTTGAAAGGAGGATGGCTAAGTTTAAAGGCCTCTGGGCTTGCCAGAGAAGTGAATGTGTAGGAGCCAGTGGTCCCTCCCTCAGGATGGCACTGATACTGGGAGAACCTCTGGTCAAAGCCCGACAGGCCAGGACCACAAAAATGCTGGAAGAAGCAAGACTCTCAGATGACCCTGCGTGCACTCAAAATGCGTCCCACTCTGTGGCCCAGGTAAGAAAGTGAAGGGTCACCATATCAGCTCAGGGTCATGTTACAAGAACAGCAGACCATTTCAGATACAGGACAAGGGCCCCAGGAATGGGCCCTCTTCTGCTTGGTGGCCCTCAGCCCTGTTTGCACTTCAATATCACCAGGAGAGAACAACAGGCAAAAGATGTGGGCAAATATTATGATAGCTAAGTCTTACATTGAGCTCGCTATGTACCAGGCATGTTTAAATACTGAATCTCCAAACGTCGAAGGGTAGATAGCCTCACTTCACATGAGGAATGGGGGAAACAAGGGGTTAAATAACTGGCCTATGGTCACACAGCAAACAAGTGACTAAAACAGAGTTTGAATCTACATAGTCTGGTTTTAAACACCAAGCTCTAAACCACTGTGTCTCACAAAAGAAACATTACTGGTCAACATGAAAAATTGCTTAACCTAACTGGTGACCAGGGAGAAGGTGTAGTGAAATGGATGTGCTCAAATAACCTGAGAATACACATTGGTCTTTTTAGAAAGATGATTCGTCGGTGTCTATCAGAGTGTAAACTGTGAATTCCCCTTAGCCCAGGATTCCCCTTCTAGTAATCTATGCCATCGGAATACACAAAAAGTTTTATGTACAAGGATGCTCACATGTGGCACCATCTGTCCAAGATCTCTAGTCATCTCTGTACATGACTCAGAGTAAAGCACCTGACACTTGTTAGGAGTGCCAGAACTGCCTGTAGGAATACATGAACAATACATATTTATTTAGCTGAATAATGATATGTTTGCCCAAGTACTTCAGTATTGCTACTAACAAGTCAGTAGTGCAAGTGTGACTGACCCAAGTTCTGTGAAGCTAAGAAAAATCAGAAAGAGGCTCTGTGTGCCAGGAGGACGGCCGTCACCCACTAGGTCATCTAGGTCCCCTGCTCTGGGGCTTCTGGTTGGAGTCAGCCAATGGGAGACATCAGCAGATTAGAGGGGAGGAGTGACAGCTTGGAGAATATATCCTACATCCTCCCCATCAGCAGCCCTCTCCCTTGGTGCCAAGTTGCCATTGCCTCAGTGGCTGAAATTCCTTGCAGCCCCAGCTCTCTCCAAATGGTCCCTCTTTCATAGCTGTGACTCACACTGGTTTGGTGACACCTCTCCTTCCCCTTCAGGTCTGGAAGAGGGGGTAGTCTCTGGTTGTGTCACCATCCACGTTGCTTCCACTCACCTGTCCTCAACTCTGTAGATAGTGCCCCCACTAACCAGGCTTTCATTAAAGCCCCTCCACTGAAACCATTTGGTTTGACCAGGATCCTAAGTGATTCAACCTCTGATTTTCATCCACTGCACATTTGTTCAGCACCCTCTGCATTCTGGGAAATCACTCTGTCACTGGGGTTACCAGCATGAGGAAAAACAAGTGGCAGACCAGATTTAGCCCAAAGGCTGAAATTTGCCAACCCTGGTCTAAGCGAGTCTAAGCTGGTTGGCTTGGTCTACCAGCTGTTCAGGACCTGGTTTCCATTTAAATTTATCTCCTGACCCTCTTACTTCACACTTTACTCTCCATCAATACCACGCCTCTCACAATCCCTCAAATGCACTACATACTTTCAAATATCTGTGAATTTGCACTTGCTGTTCTTTTCTACAACCTTCCTTCCCCATTCATATACCTATGAAGCATATGCTTTCAAGACTCCGTGCACTGAAGCCGTGTCTGTAGGTGCCCCCTTCGCCCCTGCCGCAGAGAAGAATCTTGCCTTCCCTTTGTCGCCTTTTGTTTGCCCCTGCTTCCATTACTGACCTTAGCCCTTTCGGGCCTTTACTTATTGATATGTCTGTGCCCAGTTATGCAAGGGGATGATGCCTGTGCACAGGTGCTTAAGAAATGTTAAATCGAACTGAGAACGAGGCACCTCTCAGTAAAGTTATTTCAAGTTTGCAAGACACAACTCTAGTTTTTGCCTGTGGACCCAACATAATTATTAATTAGTGCCCCTTTTAACTCTCAGAAGTGACCCCAGCTGGATGATAAATAATACAGTTTTCCTACTTTTCAGCATTCTTTGAGCTATATGGCACAGTGGGCTACCTGCTCATCCTTTCTGTGGGGCCAACAATAGAAGGGCTCAGGGTCTCCCTTCCTGGTGTTGGCCAGCAGATCAGTATTCCTGGCTTTCCCAGGCCCAGCCCTGCACAGCCATGGCGTCAGGCAGAGAGAGGTGGCCCAAGCAGCCTCAGCTATCTGCGCGTCCACACAGCCCCGTGGGCTAGGGCCGGCCAAGGCACCGAGAACAGTAACACTGCAAGGAGGGTACGATCCCATGCGGTCAGTGATCTCTGCCCCATCCATGACACAGAACAGCTCTAATTGAAGCCAGGGCAATGGGAAGAGAGCAACAGGACTCTGCGCAGTATAGGAAATTCTTCAAACCCTGGCCCCACTAAGGACAGGCCATTTGTGGTGCCTTTATATGCACAACAGGGGAGTACTTCATTGCAGCGACCCCCCCTCCCCAAGTCATAGCACTGGCTTCTGGACAAGGTGCCCAGAAAAGACAAAGGGAAACATGGAATGACCATTTCCCCCCACACCTCCTCCACTTGTTTGACAAGCAGTCTGGCTGCCCTAACCTCTTCCCTGAACTTCCTCCCTCCTCCCCCACACCTCGGACACTCCCATCTCTGTTCCCTGGGCCCCTCCCAGGAATACAAAATGGCCCCCTGGGAGTGGGGCTGCATAAGGAGCCCATGGTTTTTTGAAAGCTGTGTCAAATCCAGGAGCAGTTCCCACAGCAGTCACACCTCTAAAGTTAGAGTGATAGGCAACTGAATATATTTACCAAAAAGGGGTCTCTCTGCATGAGAATCCCAAGATGTTATCTGTATGGTCATCTTTGCAAATCTGCCCTCCTGAAAGGTCACACTTATTTTCAAGAGAACAGAGCTCCTTTACCTCAAGATTCTAACTCGTGACCTTGAATCTATGCTCTGAACTTTTTGCTTAATAAATTATTTGAGTAGCTTTTGAATAATTCCCACCCCAGCCCCTGCTAAATTCAATTTTTCCAAAGAGACATACCTCCTTCACTGTATATCAAACAACACCCTGCTTTGAAAATACATGCCAGTCACCAAAATTCAAACTTAGAAAACAAAATGAAGTGATCACTAGTAGACATTTGGAAGGATTCTTTGTGTGATGAGCACTGACTGCAGAGTTTCTTTACAAACTGAAAGTGCTCCTGAATTTAAGTGTTTATTTGTGACTCCTTAAAGAACTACTGTCAAATAAAGATCATAAAACCATAACAGAAGGAATATAGGAATCAACTTATTCCAAACATTCCTCCCCCCACAACAATGTACATTACATAGAATACAGATATGCTTAATATATAACCAAAAAAATTAAATCCAAAAAAAGAGTAAGGCAAACCAATTTGGTGGCAAAGCTGTGAATTCTGAGGCTTTTCAGTAAATCGGTGGTTTATTGCCCACCTTGCACAAGACACTGTATGGGCTTAGAATAGGGGATCATAGCTGAACAAAGAATGCTCCCTGTTCTCAATGAGCTATCCATTTAGAGGATAAATAAGAGGGAATATAAACGCTTCACTAAGACAGAAAATGAGCTATGTGATCTTAAACAGTTTACGTACCCTTACTAAGTAGGTTCCCTCACCTATAAAACAGAAAGTTCGTGTCTCACAGGATCTCTGTGAGGATTGAATGGGATGATGTGGCTAAAGAGTGTAGTACAGCACCCCGGAATAGAAACGGCCATCATCAGACATTAGCCGTACTGTGTGCCTTACACTGTCATTATCCATATGTGCCTTACACAGTCATTTCAGCAAAGTAGAAAGAAGAGATTATTCAATTAGGAGAATCAAGAAAGGCTGGGTGGTGGAGGTGAAATTTGAGCCGCATCTTAAAGAATGGGTGGGATTTCAGGGAGAGGAGATGGGGGATGGGGTGGCCCATGATAAGGAGATGGGTCAGCTTGAGGAGGAGTAAGGACAGGTTCAGCAGGAGCGCAGGGCAGGTTTGGCTGGCATGAAGGACATGGAACAGGGAGAAGCAGGAGGTAAGGCTGGCAACAGAGGCTGAGATCAATTGTGAAGTATAACCTTCCCAGCTAAGACATTTGAGTGCTACCCTATGGGCAATAGGGATCCACAGAAGGTTTACGAGGAGTAGAAGAACACTTTCTGGGTTACATATTTGAGATACATTTTTATGGTAGCAGTGAACCAAATGGAGAACAGCAGAGAGACTGATCAGAAGGTTAAAATAGCCTGGGCAAGAGATAAGAGGATATAACAAAACTCAGAGACTATGGAATACAAATGAAGAGGACAATGGGAGAGACATTTTGGAGGAAGATCAGCAGGCCTAGTTTAAGGAAGAAGGGGAGGTGGGTCACCTTCTCTTCCAAGAAGTCACCACTCTCACCTAAGCACTAATTTAGGGGAAAAGGAGAGGTGAGTCACCTTCTTTTCAAAGGGTTACCACTCTCACCCAATTGACCCACAGATTTTAAACTTGGGTACAGATGCCATTAAAAAATTTGGGAACACAGGAAGAGCAATCAGTTCAGGGGCCAGGTGAGAAGACATGTGTAGCTACAGTGCCTGACTTTGAGGCTTCTTCTGGCAAGAAGGCCTTGAATGGAAATTAATCTTCCTGTTTCCTCATCTGCAAAATGGGGATATCTGTGTATATTCCATAGCTTTCAACAAATAGCTTTACTGACTTCTAAGTTTGGGTTTCTCGGAGGCTAGAGTCTATCTAGTCATGATTCACTGTAATTTTGGGAGTAAATGAATGAATCACCCCTGTAAGCCTATTTAAATCTATTACTACTTAGCCAGGAAGCCTTAAATAGACTGCTAAAGTCAACTGTGGGCCCAGCATTCTCAAAGCATCGAGTTGGAAACCAGAAGATGGGTTTCATCTGTTTGCTAAATGTCAGTTCCTCTGGTGTATAAAATTCCAATAGTGGTTACTGAGATTCTACAGTTTCTTGGCAACTTGGATGAACATTATAATATTGCAACAGTCAGGGTTAGTCAAGAAAAGAAACTCTACTAGGCTGTTTAATAGAGAAAATATAATATAGAGATTTGGTTAAATAGGTGTTGGAGGACTGAAAAGCAAAATGAAAACACTGGGCTAACACCAAGGTAACAACTACAGGCAGTGGCCACCACCATGGATAGCAAAGAATGGGGTCGTCAGAACCCACAAGCTTAGAGGAAGGGCCAGTGGAGCTGGGGCTCTGACGTCCCTGGAGGGAGTCTTGCCTGGCTAGGCATGCTTTAGTAATGGGGGCATTGAAGCTGTTTCTAGAAGTACTGGAAGGGGCTGAACCCAAACCAAATGCCCCTGGTGGGTGATGCTGACATGAACAGCCAAATAGGAAGGAGCAAGTCGCCTGTCCCCTGCTCCTGCCCTCCTGCCCCCTATTAGAGGAACCTAACATGAAGCCAGCTATAAAGGAGAAATACAGTTTGCAGAGTCCCAGAGGCACAAAGAGACTACAGAAGGCTGGCTTTGGGGCTGAATATCTATCATGAAGACTTTCATACAACACACGATTTGAGAAATATCAGATTGCTCTATTTTCTGAATAAGCAACCACAAAATATAAAAACTGATTCAGATAATGGAGTACAGAATAGAAGTATTAAGCTATTTTTCCTGCAAGCTTCAAAGAAAAGAAACGTGTGTGTGTGTGTGTGTGTGTGTGTGTGTGTGTGTGTGTGTGTGTACTGGAGGTACTTGTAATAGTAGAATCAGTTACGTATAGAGACTGAGGCAGACAGACCCCCTCTGGCTTACACTCTCGTGTAATCCCATCCTTCTGAGTGTGGGCAAAACCTGGGAATAGCTTCTAACAAACAGAATACAGCAGAGGTGATGGGATGTCACTCTTTTGATTATGTTATGTTATCTCGACTCTGTCTGAGCCAACTGGGGTGAGAGATGATTCTCCTGCAAGTCTTCAAGAAGCAAAGATCAATGTTGTGAATTGGTGGTGGCCTCTGTGACCTGAGTGAGGGCAGTTTCCAGTCAACAGCCAGTAAGAAGCAGCGATCTTTGGTCATCAAACCACAAGGAAGTTGAATTTTTTCAGCAACCTCAATGAGCCTGGAAACAGATCAACCCCCAGAGCCCTCAGGTGAGACTGCAGTCCAGGTTAACACCGATTGCAGCCTTCTGAGACCGTGAGCAGAGGACACAGCTAAGATGTGCCCAGACCCTGATGCATGGAAACTGTATTAATAAATTAAACTGTGTTAATAAGTGTATGGTGTTTTAAGCCACTAGCAATGCAAAACTAATACAGGGATGATCCTTATTTCTCTATTTCCCATCTACATTTAATATTTGCTTAATGTTTATTGTGCATTTAACATGGTCCAGATGTTTTGAGTCTTCAAGAAGCCAGTTTAGTAGAGAAAGCAGACAAGTAACCAGGCCATTCCACCCTAGTGTGATGTGTTCATGAGTTAGGTGCTCCTGAGGGGCTACAGGGTCTGGAGGAGGGCAGCCTGACTGGAACAGGGGCATGGGAAGGCTTCAAAGAAGAAAGTCTTGGTTAAAAGAAGATTATCTAGTTAACCAGGAAAGGGGGCTTTACTCAGAGGTCCAAAAAAAAATAGATTTTTCTTGATTGCTTGCTGATCAATTTTCTCCAACTTTATACATGTAGCAGAAATCAGAAACGGTTCTTCCTTAAATTGTTTTTCTTCCATCAGATTTACACTCATATTCCAGCATTCAATTGAAAATCCAGAATCTAGAAGAGTAAAAAAAAATGTGTGCTGTACTTAAATATGTCTCCTGATAGAGATTAGATTAGCGATTGTTTGTCTTAATAACCGGCACTTCCTCTTGAAACTGTGCCCAAAACAATCTCAAAAAGCTCTGATTTCATGAAACGTGTCACTTCCTCTCCAGTCACAGCCCCCTTTTTCCTTCCTTCCCCTGGGTCTCACATTTTTTTTTTAATGTAATGCTGTAGTGTTTGAAATAATACTCCTCTTTGGCAGGCTGACATAACTTCCATTTTTCTGGGGAGAGTTTTGATCTTGGCCAAGGTCACAGAGAGGGTTAGAAACAACAGAGCCCAGACTCGGCTCCTCTCCCGGGGAGCCTCTAGATGAGCCCCACAGCAGTCTTCTTGCCATCATGTGAACTCAGAACTGCCTCCCACCCACACCCAGTCTTCTCAGGCGCCTCCTACCCTTCTCATAACTTCACAAAGCTAGTTCTGCAGGATCCACATACATAACCAGCTCAGCCATGCCTCCCATTTACATGCTACTCAAGGAAACTTTGGGGCAGAACCAGGACGGTGGGGACAAGATCCCCCCCAGCTCAATGTGGACCTGATTTCACTCAGCAAAGAAGTAGAAGAAAAAGCAAATGAAAGAACAGAGAGAAGGAAAAAGGCAACCACATTCAGTAACACCAGCGTGACCAGCTGCAGGCTTTTATGAGTGTTTGGGCACGGGTCTAATGCCTGCCTCCATTCCTGTCTACCACACGTCAGGCCCCCAAACGCCTGCTGGTCAGCCCCTCAAGCACCTCGAGTCATCACGGAAGCCATGTGGGGAGGAGCTCTGTCTCCCGCAAGTTCCCCCAAGTGCCGTGTACACCTCCCACAAGGGCAGTATGTTAGTGACATAAAAACACTGCGGGGCTACCATCTCCTCTAAGGTGAGCTATTAACATTTCAGAGGGCGTGAAGAGTTACCACTCTTTTAAATAAAGCTAGTGCCAAGGAACCCACATTTAAAGTTCTAAAACAGCAGCTAGTCACCCACTACCACCCACAGATCTAACGATTGAGATTTTCTTTTTCAGCTTGGCCTATTATTTATTTAGAATCCAAACTGATTCCTACCTGTATCATGCAGTGACTCAAGCTGACATCTCAGAAGCATCCAATAGCACAGCTGCTCTCCCTTAAAAAAATACCAGCGAGCTTCTGTCACGTGACTTCCATAGTTTGATAGACTTGTCCCAAATACAAGAGTGTTCATGGACTGACCTGGATCACCTGCTTCTCCCTACCTTGCTGAGACAATGCTCAGGCAAGAAACGCCTCAACTGGAGGTATCCAAAATGGAAGCAGAGGCAACGACTCCTTCCCAGGTAATGAGGGCTCATTTCTATTTCAGCGACGGCCTTCGACACACTGGTAACCATTGGCAGTGGCTTTGAAGCCAAAATTATGGACTTAACACTTGGTCCAGTTTTCCTTTTATTTTCTTAATTGGAAATCTTGAGGAAGGATTTAGGGTGGGGGGTGCTGGGGATGGATGGGGGATGGGGATGGAAAACAAAAATAGATCCTCTCTTTAAAAAAATACAATTAACTTAAAAATTAAAAACTGAAGTTTAAAAAAGCAGGCAGCAAGAGAAAACTTTCCCTAAAGAACATCTTTGCTGTATGTCAATTAGTGAGCCTGTTCTTACTGTAGGCTTTCTTTGCTGCCTCAGAGCCAAATCTTCAGCCTCCCACACAGATCTGTGAAACCAATTGTCTTCCCCAAACATGTGGTAACCACAGAGAAGTGAAATTAATAAAGCTGCTCCCAAAGATAATTTCTAAAGATGGCATTCCTACTCTAGTTTGAGGCTTTTTTCCCCGCGGCCAAGTAGTGGCCTGCAGGGGTAGTAGGAGCGGTTGGGTAAGCAGCTGGGGACTTTTTTTTTTTAGAGGTTTTAGTTTAACTTAGCTGTTTTTATTCGGGGACTAGGTTGGAGGGTGGGGGGTGTAATGGAGAAGAAGTAAGGGTAGAGGCCAAAAACCCAATAGCCAGCAATTATGACCAGATCAAGTGAAGCCTGTCATTCCTGACAAACATGCGTGTCAAAGCCGAGGGGGGTTAAGGCCTGCTCTCAACGCCCCCACCAAACCCCTCCATTTGTGTCTCCCATAATCCCCACCTTGGTTGAAGGCTACCACTTAGGAAAGTGTGGATGACATACCCAACCTGCCACCAAATGAAGAAGGCCCAGCTCCGCCCCAGCCCGAACAATGCCAGGAAGAACAAGCAAAGGCCATCAGTCTCCATTAGGAAGACAGTATTTTCCTCCCATATTATCCTATCTGTCATGTCTTCCTCCAACTCCAAAGGCCTTGCTGTCTCATACATCATCATCATCTTCTCCCCACAAAGATGCAGAGCCCAGGGGAGGGGTCCTTTTTTCCTTTTTGCCCACCATCCTGCCCTGGGTGGCCAAGGGCTTTCCCCATGACAGCCGCAATGCTCAGCTACCAGGGGAGACATCTGCATCCCAATGAGGCCCAGGGCTTTGAAGAGTGGGGGAGGAAGGCACTGACAGCCAGTGTGTAAATCAGAAGTTTAAATAAACTTCCACAATCTCTGGAGGCCTAGAGGGGGCTCCTGTGATGCTGAGGGGGAGAGGGAGAGAAAAACCTCAAAAACCTAGGGATATGGATACCCTTAGTCTTGACAGAGCAAGGCAGCTTGTCACTGAAAATTGAAATATTATTAATCATAGTTATATTTAATTAAGCATCATGTACCAGCTTATTGAATTCCCACAACAGTCTCATTTTACATTTATAGAACATTTTTTTAGGGGACAAAATTGAGGATTTGAGTATCAGCCAAAATTAGAAGAACCCTATTTGTCTGATTCTAGACATTGTTACCGATTACTACAGTGTATTAATGGTCAGCAATGGAACACCCTAGAACTTTAGCATATGTCCTGAATAATAATATTAGTAGTTATTATTCTTTGAGACCTACTATGTGCCTGACCCTTTTCTAAATACTTTACATATATATTTTCATTTAATACGCACAATTAATACCACCTTGAAAGACATGTATTACTAAAATCATTATCTCCATTTTATAGCCCGGAGATTGGAATTTAGAGAAATAAGTAACTCACCACGACTCCCACTAGCGATTGCTGGAGTTGGGATTCAGACTCAGACTCCAATGTCTATATATAGCCAATATAAACTCTGATCTGCTGTCCAAAATCTGGACTATCACAGTAAAAGAAACCAGCCATGGAATGTGGGGGCACGGCATTCATCATTGGGTTCCTCACCAATGATAATCTGGATGAAATCAGTTGAAAATGAACCTCACAGCAAGTCTCAAAGGAGAAAACACATCACCAAAGCGAAGAAGACCCAAGCCTTTCCTTGGTTTTGAGAGAGGAAGCTTATTAGCTTATTAGCTAATGTGGGTATGAGTTCGGTTCTTTCTCAGCATTAGCTTGCAGAGCCACGGCTTACTCTCCAGCAGGCACTGCCATGGGCAGAGCAAGGAGACCAGGGACTGCCAGTCAACAACCAGCAGGTAGGGCTCTAGCTCCTGAGCCTGCCAGCAGGGTAGGATAACCCACACTTTCAGCTTAAAGGAGGCACTAGCTTGTCCTGAGCCCCTAGCAGTTCAGCTGGGTAATCCTGCGTGGCATGTGACCCACTGCTTAGGGACTGCCTTCTACTATGACCAGTGGTGAGCCACAACAACAGGAACTCAAGCCAACTCAAAATGATTGTAAGAGACCCTGTTGGTTCCTAACTACATGTCAGTCATTCCCCTTTCTTTCTGTTAACAGAATGCTGAACAGCAAATCCTCCTCTTCACAGTCTTATGTTTCACTATACCCATAATGGTGACTCCATTTCCTTTGCTAGTGAGACTAAACAGTGAGCAAGTGATAGCCTTCTGGCCAACTAGCTGTGAGAGATGCTTGCAGGGGGGCTCTGGAAAACTTTCTGCTGAATTAGAACAAAAAAAAGATATACACAGAGAAAGCAATGATCTTTTTTCTTCCACTAGAAATTGTCATGACAGATTGTGATGGCTGGAACTGCAACAGCCATGTTGCCACCTCAGGCTCTCTCCCCTATGGCCAATTTGGCCACTCTGAGAAGGGCAGCCTGGAATGATAGAAAGAACTTGAGTCCTTTATGGTACTGTTAAATCACTAAACTAACCAACCCTAGAGCTGTCCTACTTTGGACTTTGTAAGATATATATTTTCCTTATGCTTCAACGCTTCAACACAGGTTAGTACAGGAGAAACACTGGTATATGAAATTAAATAAAATAATCCACACTAATCACTTTCAACAGTGCCTATCACACAGGAAACTTTAGCTATTATTACATTCACCATACATGTGTAAAGCTCCAAGCTCTGCCTTCTTCCCAGTCCCTTGAGTAATGGCTAATGATGAAGGTAATAGGTCTGTGTAACCCATTTCAGCTCTTCAAAAAGTCTCAGAAATGTTAGACCTCAAAACATGTTATTTGAACCATGACAACAATCTGAATGGAATCTACACAAAGCAAATAAGTTCAGAGATTTGAGCTAAGACTACCACCTCATCTCACCTGACTGCAAAATCACAAATACCTTTAATAAAGGGCATCGTTTAGAGATTTCTTATGAATTTCCTGGCCTTGTTAATTAATCGGATAAAAAATTGTGTCTCTCCTCTTCTTTGTAAACTGTACACTTAGGAAGGAAAAGCAGTAATATTCCCAGGCAACATGCACATATTATGTAATAAATGCACACTACAGAATCTTTGGAAAGGGTGTGATTTATAGTTGGATCCTGCTTTGAAGCATACAATTTTTCACTTAAGGCTAATTAGAGAATTCTTAATTAGCAAATCTTCCATCCAATAGATGAGACAATGAAGATTTTTCAAAACCACTGTACTATTTAGTTCTCCTTTTCTCACTTCAATGAAACAAACTAGAAAAATCTCATTTATAAAAATCTGTGTTTAAGGCCTACAAAACTTACAAAACCAGGAGATACTCAAGGAGAATCGAGATAATGTGGAACTCTGGTCCCATCCTTGATTCTGATTTGTTTTGTGATTTGGAGCAAGTCATGTCCTTTCTGGTCTTGGTTTTCCTACCTATGAAATGGGGAGGTCAAATTAGATCAGTTTTTTATCAACCTCAACACTACTAGTATTTTGGATCAGATCATTCTTTAGATGTTTTAAAGCATCCATGTCATTTACCCACTGGATGCCAGTAGCACCCCTATTCCCACTCCAGCTGGAACCATTGAATATATCTCCAGATATTGCCAAATGCCCTGTGGTGGTGCAAAATGACCCCAGCTGAGAACCACTGAATTCAATCAGGAGCCATAAATGCTGACAAGGGCTAAGCTCTTATACAAATGAGAAAAATATCAGATGAAAGAAAGGCAAATTCCAGAGCACGAATCCTATCAAAAGGGGAGACACTCTTCATCTCTAGTGGACTCTTACTATATGTTACAATTGTTTGAAAGAGGGCATAAATCCCATGATTATGTGAAATATTTTAACACTTTTTTTAGTACTGTCAGTTCATTCTTTATAGCAGCTAGAAGGTGGGTTCAAGAGTTAGATTGCCTGAGTTTGAATCTCAGGTTTACCACCCACCAACTTCAATATTAGCAAGTTCTTCAGCATCTCTAGGCCTTGGCTTTCTCACCTGTGAAATAAAGATAATAATAATGCCCATTTCATAATGTCATTGTAGGGATTAGATAGTACAACACATGTAAAGGCTTGGGATAATGCATATAGTTCATGCTCAATAAATACTAACTGTTATTATCCTTAAGATATAAAAACACTATAAAGCCAAACTAAACATATCTATAGAACAAGTTCAGCCTAGAGGCTCCAGGTTTACAACTCTGTACTGTAGGATTTCAAGGGTCTGTTCAGGTTCTGTGCCTTATGATTCCATTTTATGGAAGCAAGGATACCAATCAACTTCTGATTAATTCTATAGCATCTTGCTGAGGAGATAGAGCTCTGAATCTAGCAAAGATCAGGTAACCAGAAGAGAATTCTAATCAAATGCCAAAATATGTGTCTTTTGAGATCAAAAAGAGAGGACGAAGAGCCATTGCTGCTTCACATTTAAGAAAAGATTGGGTTTTGTTTCTCTTTATAAAAAAAAGTACATGAAAGGGAAGAACATCAAATTTGGAACCTGTCATCCTCAATAGTACCCTTTTAACAGATACTATGACAATACAATGAGTTATTGTTAACTTTCAAGCTAAAATAAATCGACAATTATAAGTTGGTGTCATTAGCCCACATGCTTTTCAGCAAGATAGCTGATAGAGGCAATAATAGATTGGCTTCTCCATCCTTATCCTCCCACTGGAAAGCAACATATCCACTCCTGATCAATACTTAGATCTGAGTTACTTATAACACTGTCAGCATGAGTGTCTACTTCACTCCAGGGTGGAAAAATGAGACAGTTTTACAAAAGTTAGGTAAAACATTAAATTGCCTTGAGTGAGATGTTATTCTAGTCTAGAGCCACATAACCAAATCAGCATTATAGAGAATTACCAGAAACCAAAGGAGTAGCCTGAATAAATGCTGCTGATTTTGTTAAAACTATTTCATGGAGGCATGTGGTAGAATGAGGTCTTGGTAGTCCATGTATTTGAATTACATTTCAGGGAAATGAGTTGTGGACATGGCTTACAGGCTTTAAACTGAATAGTTTGCAACATTTGACCCATAATTCCCTTCCCAGGAATCCGTGATTAGGAAATATTCAGAAACTGTAATCAAAATATATGCAATAGAGATGTTCTAGACAGTGTTATTTATAATAGAAAAGTAGATACCAACATAAATAACCAATATTAGAAGAATGTAAAATAAACTAAGGAATTGCCCTAAGATGGACTGTGTGGCACTGCCAATTATAAATGGTATTTCAAAGAGTATTTCACTACATGGAAACTTGCTTAATATACAATGATTTGCAAAAAGGTGATAAAAAATTGCATATCCAGTGTGATGCTAATTTGATGTATATGTATGTATTCTTGAAAACACTGTACATCAAAATATGAACTTGAGTTATTGGTGGGTAAGATTGTAAGTAATTTTCATTTCTGTTTATAAACCTCTCTGCATTTTCTAAGTCCTTACATGGCTGGGTTGTGCAGGTTGCATCCTGCAGAAGGGAGCCAGCCCATGGGGGCACTCTGAGTCAAGTGCCCATGCACTGCATCTGTTCAGAGTGGATGACTTTTTAAATTCGTATGATGGCACCATGCAGGATACTGATGCCCTGTTGTATGTCTATAGTCAGAAAAACATATATATGTAAAAAATAATAATAATCATATATGCTAAGGCTGGATAAGGGTCTGTGAGGAACCTGGGCTTTTACAATTTAGGGAGCCCTCTTTGTGAAAAGAATGCAAACTCAATTATAAATTTAGTGACAGATGTGAATTTCCATTTAGAATGAGAAAATAAATAATCCTAGAGATTTAGATATTGGACCCTTTCTCCCTAGGTAATTTACCAGAAATGTTATATAGAAGTACTTTCTGCTTGCAACCTGGCTCCCCTCCCCAGCTGAACACTCTAAAACTCCCAGCAACTCTCAGCTCTCTTGGGGGCCCATGCAAGTGAGGGATCCTGGAGCTTAAGTTCCATTAGTGCCACAGTAAATATGGCTCTGATCTTTGGGAAAAGAAAAAACCATATAAACTGAGTCATGTGCTATTTTCACAGGTAAATTTACCTAAATAATATGGTTCCCAGTGAAATAGTCCAGAAAGTAACTTACATAGGCAACACTACTAAAAGAACCATTTTATTCCAATTTACTGAGCAACTGGAAGTTTACTGTTCTAAGAAGAGAACAGAGAGAATGGAAGACGGCAATGTTTGAGGAAATTATCACCAACAACCTTCCAGAAACAAAGATAAGCATCCTCAGATTGAACGAGTGCTACCACCACAACCATTAAATGCCCAAGTGCCCAACAGAATATTTTTAAACTCAGTGAAATCCCAGGACCTCAAGAAAATATAGAAAATACTAAGAGAAAAACTACTTCTGTAAGACAGAAGATTTTTAAAAAACATCTTCAGATATTCAAGTCTCAGAAGATTTAGCACTCACAGATGATCTTCTAAAGAAATACTATAGAATGTACTCCAAACAAGGAGCAAATGAACACAGAGGAAAGGAGTGGGATCTAGGAAACACTTGTAAGCAAAGGATACAGTAAATGGATTAATTCTAAGTATGTATTTACTTAAAAGTACTGCTTGTCATAGCAATTTGGAAGTACCATTCTGGATTATATGAACACTGGAAGTGAAGGAAGCACCAAGAGAAGTACAGGTCCTTGTCTTGGTCTAGAGAAGGACATACACTGACTAACTCATGTCTTTATTATTAAAATATATGTTCATGTATATGTAATAAAAACTAAAATGTAAAAAAAAAAAACTTAACCAGTAAAAGAAGTAACAGGAGTATATAACTTTAAACCAATAGAAGGAAAAATGGAACAAAGAGCACTTATTTTTATGTATGTAACAACATAGAAAATTATATAGGATAATACCGAACTAATCTGTGTGTGTCTTTGGGTATGTGTTTGGTGTGCATCTATGTGTATATATCTGATGTGAGTCTGGGTACAAATACTGTTCTATACCATTTTTCTTTTATATAAGGAAATAATTTATTATATACAAAAATAGGATCATACTGTACTGTTTTGCCTTTTCTATATAGCATGCCACAAATGCCAACCTAACATGTCATATAATCAACCTGTCAAATAACCCTGAGGGGTACTAAGGCCAGGAAGTACCTGGGCCCCACAGGTCACTGTGATTGGCCCTGGAAATAATAGTGGAGCTGGGAAAGTTGCCTCATTTCCCCAGAGGAACAACGCTGTAGATGAGCTGCTACACACTGGCCACGAACCAAGGACTGAAATATCACCAGTTCAGCCCTTTCATGGAGAGCAGAGGCCCTAGTGCAAGGAAAAGAAGGCAGCTCAAGTTCCCAAATCTTGGTCAGCTGAGCAGTCCAGTCTAATGGTTCAAAGCATTCCCGCCAGAGACAGACTGACCAGGTTCAAGTACCACATCTATCACTTTCCAACTGTGAGACTTCAGCAGGTCACTTAATCTTTCTGCTCCTGTTTCTCATCAATAAAATGGTGATAAAAATGGATCCTCCCTAATAGGGATGTGGTGAGAAATAAATGAGCTAATATTTGTAAATTACTCCATGCCTGGCTCATAAACAGCGTTAGTAATCCATGAGGTTGACTAGGATTCGGGGGAAGTGGGCAAAGGTGTGAATGGAGCAGGATGAACCATGGGCTAACATTTGTGGGGCCGAGCATTGGGCATACAGCATTCTACTTTCAGGGTATTTTCACATTCTCTATAATTGAATTGCTTTGTAAAAAAAAAAAATTCTTTAAATATTAGCTGTTATGATAGGCGGTGCCAAGGGATTCACTGTGGTCATAGCTCGTTACAATGAGAAAGATAAGGTGCCAGTACACAAAGCAGCTGTTAGACGCTGATACATATCTCATCTATTCTTGCTATATGGGGCCATCTTAGAGGCTCTGACAAGGTGTTGACCTTCCTGCCCTTCCCTACCCCCTAAAAGTCTGTCCCTCTGGCAGCCTCACAGATGCCTGAAATACTTGCATTGAAACCTCAGCTTAAATTGTTATAATGTAGTCGAAAAGGAGGAAGGGGGAGAGGAGTGGGAGGGAGCAGAACTAAATAGTTAAAGCAAAGCTGCTATCATCGTCCTTATAAAACACACAAGTTGATTCTCTTCTGAGACTAGATTTTGATGGGAAGAAAAGGGACAGAACATGAGGAAGCAAAGGGGAGGTACAGAGGTGGGGAGGGAGGGGGACCTAGACGCGAGGCAGAGCTCTCTGTCCAAATGGGCTTTGTGATAGCCCTGAAGAAAGCACAAGAAATTGCTGCAGGAGAAAGGAAAAGAGCCTTCCTAGTCTCACTCCCCAAAGCATGGTCCAAAGCCCAGCAGCCCGAGATCACCTGGGAGCTTGTAGGACAGGTAGAACCTCAGCCCCACCCCAGACCTAGAGAACCAGCCTCTGCACTTGAACATACACAGGTAAATCTCATGCACTTGGAAATGTTAGAATTTTACTGCCTAATGCAGTACCTCAACAAGACTGGCCCTTAGTAAATGTAGATAGCTGCCTGAATAGGTAGAGGAAAACAGTGCTATCTTTGCTTGCATTCAGTGGCCTTGCATTTATTCTGTATCCATAGGGTGTATAGAATGGTGTAAGGCAGTGGTTCTTTGGTTTGGAGCCCTGGTTGTGGGAATCACTTGGGGTGCTTATAACAACAGTCAAGCAGGACCCATCTCCAGAGATTCTGATTCAATTGGTCTGGGAGGGAGTTAGGTTAAGCTGGTGTCTTTTTTGCAAGTAATGGAACTCTCAGTGAGCTTCAGGGATGAACCACTGATCCCACCCTCAACGAAGACGAAGGCAGTGAAGATGTCAGGAGTCAATGTCATAGAAGGAGGGAGTATTTATCTCCAACTTGTATTGTCCTTTTTCCTGCAGATGTCCCAGAACATATAAACCTATAGCTGGTCAGTGTGTATGCTTGGAGGGGAAGGAGGCTGATGTATCTATGATGGAATTTACACTGTTGGCCTCTCCTCAAGTAGATTAACATGTTGCCTGAGTCATGATCCCTTTGGAAATATGTTTCTTCTGGCCTCTATCTTTCTTCCTACCCCCTTGCCCCTACATAACACATGTCACATATAACCTGGGTAGCCTCAACTTCTAGTGAGTCTCCTTTCTTTGGCTTCCTTGAACTCAGGCAGATTAAGCAGAGCAAAGCTGTAAATAAATGAAGCCGTGCTTTACATAGCTGTCCCTGAACCAACTACCAATATGTGGATGTAAGTTAACTCCTCGCTGGTTGGGAATTACTTACTTCTGAAATACCCCATCAGTAAGGAGGTGCCCTTTAACATAACTGGTCCAGTTGCATCTCTTAGTATCCACTGCTAGAAAATTTAATAAAGTAATCATGTCCTTTGCTCGTCTCTCTCTTTAACTTATTTCAATTAATATTACACCCATCACAAGATAAGGACAATGGGAAGTTGAAACTTGGGCCATGGTTTGTGTACTTTTCTCACTAAAAAACTTTTAGCAGAAAACTCAAATGTCATCACAATAACTCAGAATTCATCAAGGCAATTCAGACATCTGAATCCCCTTTCCTTTGTTTTTATGGGTCTTATTCAGGGAGAAGAGAAATGGGAAAATGAATGATGAGTGAATAAGCAAAGCTAAGTCCAAGTTAAGGAGAAATAAATTAATACATGAAAGTCACAACTTGTGATGAAGGAGTGTGTGTAGGTGAAATTAGCTCTACCTTTCAAATGCTTTGATCTGTCTGAACATTCGAAAACTTTTAAAGGCATGAAATGCCTGTGCCAAGGTGGCTTCATGGAAGGGAGAGAAGTGATTAAAGTCCAGGCTGCCTGTCAGAGATGCTGCAGTCTCTCCTACCTTGCGATGCTTCTCTGGAGTTCTCACTTGAGAGCAGGCTGCCACGTTTGGGAAGAGACAGCTCCCTCACGCTAACTCCTCCTCCCTTTGATGCCTACAGAACTTGGCCATTAAAATCTGCCTTGGGCTAAAACTCAGCAGGCAAGTTTCCAGTCCAGGAACAGATTTGACAAAATTTTAATAAAATTAGAACCAGATAGGCACTGAGGGATTTGAGTTAGAGAAAAGTGTATCTATATATGCAGACAGGTGAGAATGGCCAAACTCTCACGATGTGGAATGCTACATAGCAGTAACTCTTGGCCTACTGGCCTGTCCTACACAGCTGCTAATATCCTTGATCCATGAATCACACAGGGGGTTGTGAGTTTCCTTAGGCGCTGTTAAGGCATTGAAAAGGTCCTATGTTTGGGTGAATTTTGCTAACTTCAGTATTATTCTGTACTATTCAGTACTGCTCTGTAGCTGGCAAAAGAGGGTAAAAGCTTTAAGAAGACCAAAGATATTTCAAGTCATTTTTAAGTGAGGCATTTCATTAAGCTTTGTTTTAAATTAGAATGACTGCATTGTTTGAAAACACAAAAGTAGCTTCTTTTGAAAACTTACTTGTGTAATTTTTAACCTTTCTATAAAATTCTTGGTACTTTAAGAAAAGAAGATTAGTTTCTGAATATTAGTAGCCATTATACCTGTATGCCTACTATAAGAGATGTGGTTGTGTTTGCACTTCATTCAAAAACACAGGAAAAAAAATCAGAGAAACTCAAAATATTTAAGCTATCTGCTCATTTGCTTTTGCCACCTTCCTTACCACTCACTTCCACCACACAGGGGAACTGCAAGTTGCAGTCCTGTCCTTCACCATTTACTAGGAACTGTAGGTACTCATAGTGATGGAATCTTTCCATTACTTTGGGTTTGTACTCAATATGTTACCAACACTTTATAGAGAAGCATTGGAAACTTCTTCTCTAACGACTTAGTCTTGACATATACAGTAAAGACCGTCCTGGTGACTCTTCAAATATGCCTTATAGATGTATTATGCCAGCAAAGACTGAAAGAACCCCACAAAAATGCCTCATTTGTGCCTTTTCTCCAGTTGTTCATTTCATGATGGTCAAAGACAGACCATGTTCTAAGAATGCTATGCAAATTATCTAAAATTAGTGTGAGACAATTTTCACCCTACCCACCCCAACTCTCCTGATGTTAAAAAAGAATACAAATCAGAGATTATAAGCAGTTTGGCTCCCATGAATGGTTGCAACCTAGTACCAACAAAGAAAATACATTTGCTAAACATTCACAACCAGAACCACTCAACTACCATTTGATCCTTTGGGGATTCAAACTGACATAATAACATTAAAATTGTAGGTTTTTTTAAAGCATTCAAAGAAGCCAATCTATTGTTTTGGTTTAATTTATGTTTTCTTGCTGCATTAACAGATTAATTTTGTGAATGTATGTATTTTTATTCTATTTTTCCTGACCTCATAGACACAAGGAGTGTGCTTAATCTCTGGCACACTGCAATACCAGAGCTAAACAGATGTGAAAGGCATCCAAGACAAACTCTTCTAAAAGCACATCCTCACTTTTTTCCAGGTCAGCTCTTCTCCTTAAAAGTGTGTACTAACTCCTAATAGAAAATTTATGTTTAATGTTTCCTGGATTTTGTCTTCAGGAGAACCCTTCGCATGATTGCAAAAGTACTCTGGGCCAGAGTCAGAAAAATCCTTGTTGTGAGCCTTTAGGAAATGTTTTATTTCTGGGTGTAGTTGCAGAGTGGACTTGTTCTTCTTCCTTGACAAAAAATCTATCAGTTGATTGTTTTTTTTCCCAATGTATTTTGGATCAGAACCCTCAAGGTCTCATGTGCCCATTAGTCTCTGCCTAGGGTCCAAGATCAGATGACTTCCCACAAAGCCAAATATGGAGAAAAAACAAAACAAAACACAACTCACTGTGTCCTACAAGAGGAGGAAGAAGTTGGATGTTCCACTTTCACAACAGCTTAGACTGTATTCCTATGATGCAGTAAGAGCCCCTCCTACATCATGCACGTGTTCCAAAGGGCTATGGCAGGTGGTATTTTGCTATCACTATGCTTAGCTTACAGCCAGTAGTAGATAATGAGCAATTCCTGATCTTAGAATGCCCTCAAATTTTTGATAATTTACAGACACAAAATGACTGGTAAATTACCGGCAAACAAGGTCTAAGATATATTTCTGAGGAACAGCTAATAAATGCACCAAATCTATTTTTCAGAACCCTTCATTTCATAATGGCCCATCATGAAGTTATCTACCATAAACACGTCATCCCTAATAAGAGCCCTAGTTTCTAATTTTAATACACAAGCCTAGTCACTGCTAATTTCTAATTAACCCCCTAGTCAATGAGGTTCCCTTATAGATTGACTGAATGGTTTTTAAAAAAATAGAATGATGGGACACCAAAAGATACTATGAGCTGTCAGTACACTGTCTTCTAGTTATTTTGACATAGAGATGACTGTTATGACTCAATAAATCTATTATTGGAATCAAAACTTTTTTAAAAAAGTGATTTATCATTGTAACTGAGCAAACCCACAAATCCAAAAAGTCATGTGGCCACAGGATCACATGGAGTGGTGAAGTGTCAGCCACAGACGTCTACCAAAAAAACACTGGTATTTTCACTTGCACAATCAAAACAAACTCTTACTAAGGGCTTATGCTATGCCAAGAGCAAAGTATATAAAATGAATGAAAATAAATGGTTAAGAAATACACAACAGAACAAATCAATAAAATGTGATAATTACTATTAGTACAAGAATTGGAAAGTATAATAGGGGCACTTACAGGAAAGAAAAACTTTTAGAAGGAATCAAGAAGGTGCTACAGAGAAGGTAACTCGATATGGGTCTTGAAAAATGAATAGGAGTCATGAGTAGAAGTATCAGGCAAAGAATATATACATCAACAATAATATTTACCATTTTGAACAAAATGAAGTTTAGAAGTATGAAAACACACATTTCCAAGTAATTGGCTTGGCATAGCTAGAAAGGAGGGCTGGGGAGGTGAGGGCACCATGATTAGGAAAAGATAGTTGCGGGATTATGAAGAGCCATATATATCCTCCTAAAGAGGAAGGAGGGGAACTACTAAATGCTTTCAAGCAGGAGTAACATAATTAGTAAGTAAAGGATATATAGGAGGAGATATTTGAAGTGGGCAAGGAAGGCCAATATTACACCAGCTAGTGAAAGAGGTAATGAGGACCTGAACTATTTGTATGTTTTTTTGTTTTCCACCTCACTCCAGAAAAAACTGAAGTTAGTGTCCAAGGATACATAAAATATGCAGTGGTATAAAATAAATGTGGAACCAAAGAAGAATGAAAAACAAGCGGCAAAAATTTCCTTTTGAGATGAAGCCACATATCAAGGGTTAAAAATAAGCATTCTACATATTTGTTTGCCAATTGTCCAAGAGAAGTACAACTCACTGTCCTGGGTATTGACATGAGACAAAAATGTCTCCTGAGTCAAAGGAGGCCTCTGTGAGGTCTGGAGGCTAGCTCCCTGAAAATCTGGTTTGGTACAGGGTTAGATTAGATTTGAAGGAGTCCTTCAAGCCATCTTCTCTTCAAATTGCTTTTCTGGGCTGAGATCTTAATAACTGGGTGGTCCAAAGATAGAAAGGGCTGTAACTAAAGAAAAGACTTTGGCTAATTTGTGCTGGCATTGAACACAGGTCTTTCTGTCTTAGTAAATGACCAAGTTAGAGGAAGGACTGGTATCTTTTATAAAATTTCAGGATGTCTTTTTATAAGAATGGGGTGAACTATAAAAGAAAGCCTTTCTCCATGGAAGTGAGCCAAGGGAGCTAACCTTCCCCATGCAAGCAGGGAAGGTCCTGAACAGAGGCAGAGAGGATGAAGGTGGAGAAGACAGGAGAGATTTGAGAAATATTTCCAAGGCATAATTAGTTGGACTATCACTAATTGCATGTGAAAAATAGGGAAAAGAAAAGAGTTGAAGTTGCCTTGAAAGTTCCTTGCTCAGGCACTTGGATGAATAGTGGTGATAGAAGAAACAAAATGGGAAAGAATAGGTGGGATATCTGGAAAAGATGATCAAATCTACTTTTGGTTGGAAGTAAGATGTTCTGGAAGCAGTTAGAAATATGAATATAAAGCTCCAGGGAAAGGTCTGGAATGCAATTATACATTTATAAATTACTGCCCTCTTGGAAGCAGATAGAGACCTAGTAGTATATTAAATCTCCTGGGAAAACCCTAGACAGGAAAGGAAAACAAGAAGGGAGATGGGAAGAATAGAGGGGAAAGGATGGAGGGGAGTACACTGGAGAAGGAACAGTGAGAGTTAGGCAGATGACAAGGAGTTATGAAAAGAATCAAGAAATAATTCAGAAGTTGAGTTTCTGCTAGGAAACAGCAATATTGCAGAAGCACACAGAAGAAGAGAAGGAAATGGCCATTTGAGCCATCCCTGAAGATTTTGTCCTTACAAACAGAGGTAAGGACCAAAAAGATGCCTCAGGTCATCAGTTATCTTAGTTAATGACAGTTTCAGCAATCTTCATGAGTTTCTGTGGAAGTTATCTAAAGTCAATTCTAGTGGCCTGATACATGGTAGAAGATAAAGAAATGGAGAAAGCATGGGTGGACTACTCACACAAGAAATCTGATAGCAAAGTGAGGAATGAGGATAAGCAGTAACTTGAAGATGAAGTAAACTCAAGCAAACATTTTTGGTTGATAGGTGTATCAAGGAAAGGTTAATTACAAGTGTGAAACTGTCTCTTAAGTCCAACTGCTAGCATTTCTATCTTCACAAGAAAGTAACTTTATGAATTAGGGAAGCAATAAATTACAAATAACAGAAAACCAAACTAATGTGCTGGCTTCAAGGAAGAAGAATTTATTTGTCTCAAGTGACAAGAATTCCAGAGGTAGAAGTTGAAGGCTAGGGCAGTAGCTCAGTTACAGCATCAAGGACCCTGACTCTAAATATTGTTCTGTTCTGCCACCCTTAGTGTGCAGTACTTGGTACTTGATTCTTGTCATTCATGATTGCGGATGATTGTTACAACTTGAGGCTGCCCATCTGCCTTGAAGAAAAGAAAAGAGAAAGGGCAGAGCAAAAGGGAAATAACTACTGAGTCTGTCTCTATTTCTGAGGAAAGGAAAAGCTTTCTCAGAAACCTCACTCAGTTACTTCTGCTTATATTTCACTGGCCAGATTGGTGTCACATAGTCACCACTAGCTAGAGGGTGACTAGGCAAAAGGGATGACAAGTTAGGGCAATCCTCACTATCACTCAAAACAGGGTCTGTCACCCTAGTGAACAGTGGGTCCATTGTTTGTAGGTGAACCTCCAAAATTAAGATAAAAAATTTAAAATATGCCTGAAGTTAAAGACAAAGGTAATTACATACTTCTTCCATCTACCCACTTGATGTCAAGAGCTCCCAGAAGGTTGAGGAGAGTTTGTGTTAAAAAGACCATTGTCACTGCCTTGACCCTGGCAGGCAGAGCACTAGCCCAGACCTCGGCTTTAATCTTCCACTCTTAGACCATACCTCACACTCTTCTGCTTGTTGCAGACATCTAAAGACCCATAGCCACCACCACTCCTATTTCTTTAAGATTTGATCGCCAGGCTCAATCAGTATCACTGTCAACCTTACTCCTGACCTAATTCTTAGTGATGTCAGTATCCAAGTAGGTGACTTTCCAAGAGGCTGGCCTCTTACTTCCATACTTCCCTATGATGGTCTTACTCTCCACCCAAATTCAGCTCTTCTTTGTCATGCCCATACTTTAACCTAGTCCTTACCAACAGCCACATCCCTTCCATAATCTCTATTTCAACCATCCTACTTTCTGTCTTTCACCTTCTATTTCTCCAGTTCTTTCCCTCTAGTGCCTCAACTTTGAAAATTTTTCTACTGCAACTGAACCTACAATCCACTGGGATCTACCTTTTTACTATCCACAACACCTTTGTTGCCTCATCCCTTTACTTACATTCCATTATCAGTTACTCCCTTGGGTCTACCCTCAGTTCTCTTGCTCGGTCTTCCCTTTGTCTTACTTAAAGGACAACACTCAATCCTAAATGAATCTAACTCTCCACCTACTTAGGGTCTGTATCCAAGCAGTTGAATATGACTGGAAAAAAATATAACATGCTGAATATATTCATTTTTAAGTGCTTGACCACTAATCTCAAAAGGGCCCTGAATGCTGCCTGACAATCTTACTGCATTTTGATATTCCATTCACCATTCTTCAAGGCTAGACAACCATCCATTGCCTTTTCCTCTCTTCCAAACCTCCAACCTCTACTCCCCATTGGTTCTCACACTTAGCTGATTACCATCCTTCTTATTCCTCTTGAGAAAAAAGTGGCAATCAGAAGAAAAATTCCACGTTTCACTACCACCTCTTCCCACAATACTCTGCCCATAAGCTCTGCTTCCCACCTGTTACTATGGGTGAACTCTTCAATCTCCCTGGTCTTCCATTAGTTGCTGCCCATCCCTGGGTTTTATCTGCCCAAAGACATAGCTTCAGTAATGACCTCTGTCTTACCCAAATTATCTATGAGACTTCTTTTTTTAAACCATTTCCATCAGCATTCAAATATGTTGAAATTTCTCCCATCTTCAAAAAAATCATTTGTTCCTCATATTTCCCTCTAGTTGTCACCTAAAGTTACTGTTTCCCTTTGAGGGAAATTTCTGTAAGGAGTTCCCTATTCCTGTTGTCTCCAATTCCTTTCTCCTTATTCTTTTTTGAAATTATTCCAATAAGACTGTTGTCCCAGTCATTTGGCCAAAACCCTCCTTTAGGTCACCCCTGACTTTGAAGTCACTAAATCCACAGTCAACTCTCAGGCCTCATCTCACCGGACCAAAAAGCAGCATGTAACAGGTGATCACTCTGCCTCTTCAAGACACTTTCCTCCCTGCAGTCCAAGGACATCGAATCCTCCTGATTTCCTCTCAAATCATTGGCTGTTCTCTCTAGCTGGTTCCTTCTCTTCCTCACAAACCTAAACATTAGGTTGCCCCAGGTCACAGCCATCAAAATTCATCTCTTCTCCATGTGTATGACTTCCCAGGATGGCAATCTCACTGAGTCACACAGCTTTAGTATCAGCCGTAGACTGATGACTCCCAACCTCACATCCAGCCTGGACTGCTCCCCACACTTCCAGATTTGTATCTCCAGCTGCCTACATGACACCTCCACCTGGAGTTGTAATAGTCATTTCTAACATAAGATGTTCAAAAACTAAATCTGATCTTCCTCATTTCTCCACCCTGACCCCCGTGCATGCTTCCCTATCTCAGAGGAAAAGCTTATGGTCACCCTTGACTCCATTTCCCTCTCACCTCATATCAAATCCATGAGCAAATCCTGTTGGTTCTTCTTTTTAAATCTCTCTAGGACTTAGCCTTTTCTTACTTCTCCACTGCTACTATCCTGGTTTAAGCCACCATCACATCTTGCCTGAATTAGTGCCATAGCTTCCTAGCTGGTCTCCCTGCTCCCACCCTTGTCCCTCTTTAGTCTATACTCAACATGGCAGCTAGAGTGATCACTTACTATCTCACTCACAATAAAAGCTGAAGTCCTGAATTGGCTTCAAGGCTTTACATCAGAAATTCCTGCCCATTGTGATGTGAATCTCTTTGACAGGATGGTAGATTCCTTCTCAAAATAACATTTTCAAAGCATAAAATAAAATACATGGGATTAAAAAAGAAACCAACTATACTGAGATACACTGAACAAAATTATGTTTAAGCTCAAATTTGTGATATATCAATATATGAACTTCCTCATTACATTAAATAACAGTACCGAGCAGACACCACATATAAGACTGAATAAACTGGATAATCTGGTCCCAGCTACCTCTGTCCTCAGCTCCCACCACTCTCTCCTCCAGTTCTTGGGCTCCAGCCACTCTGGCCTATTTGCTGGTCCATCAAACATTCTTCTGCCCCAGGAGCTTGTCATTTTCTGTTCCTCCAAATATCTGCACGGGTTATTCCTGCACCTCCTTTAGGTCTCTGATCAAATGTCACCTTGACAGTGATGCCTTCCTGGGCCACTCTGTTTAAAATGGCAACTCCTCTCCCATATACCTACCCTGGCACAACATTTCCTGTTTTATTTTTCTCCATAATACTTATCATCATCTGAAAGACAGACAAATAGATGAGAGCTAGATAATGTCCTGGCTAATTTTTTTGTCTGTCTATACACACACACACACACACACACACACACACACACAATTTCCATGAAGGCAGGGATTTTTATCAGTTTTATTTATTGCTGTGTTTATAGCACCAGGCACAAATATTTATTGAAAGGATGAATGAACATAGTGAATCCCTCCATCCCAGATGAGTGAATCTGAAGGCTGCCCTTTTCTGAGCCAGGTGTCAGGCAGTGACCATGTTCAGAGAAGTGACTGCCAACTTTGCCCAACGTTTTGTAAGATCAAAAACCTATTGTCATATAGTGGCCCAAATGAGACTGATTACTTTGAAAGCTGCACCATGGAGGACTAGGCAGTAGACTGATCCCTTGACTGATGTTTGACCATTTGACACTTGCCCAAGGAGAAAGACCTGGCCACAGCCATTCTTTCTCACGTCAGAGACTTTTAAATAAAGTTGCATCCAGATACCAAATATAAAAGGAGAGGAGAGAAAACTCAGTGATAGATAAGATACTACAGGAGACTGTCAGAACCTTCACAACAGAATAAAATAATGCTCAGGGTCTGTCAATGAAAGAACACACCATTTTCTGAGCCAGAGCACCATCTAATCTATGTATGGTGGCACAGCATATTTCTCCCCAAAGATACCGATTTCAAACTATGACTATTGATCTCTATCTAACTCAGAAAATTAATGGTCCCAAAGAGAAAAAGTGACTGAATTGTTGGAGAATTTCGGACAACATATAAGAGTAAAACTAAAGGGTTGTGGCAGGGTCTGGACGTGCTAAGTGTGAGTGTCCCAGTTTTAATCCATTGTGTCTAGAATAACATAGAATTAGGACTAATAGAGTTGATTTGTTTTAGTTTAATGAAGATTTTGTTTAGTTTTACTTCGAATCATTTCCATTTGAAGGCTCCATGAAGTCATCCTGTTTTTCAATGTGACTAAGGAGTACGAGAGCCAGAAATGAAAAGAACAATGAATCAATCTCTGTAGACTACAGTTTACTCTCAGAGAAGCATGTTAGGGTGATGAGGGTGTAGGTCACTGGGACAGGAGGTAACTTCTACCAGATGGCACTAAGAATATCCAGGAGTACAATATCATTAAGGGAAAGATCTGCTTGTTCTGTCTCTGCAAGCCCATATTCCTGCAAGGATGCAAGTTTTCCTTTTGTGATGTCTTCTGCCCTTCAAGATTTCTTTTTATACCCATTTCATTTGATCTAACACATTAGTGTGATAGGATTGATCCCAGATCGTACAGTTTCCTAGGAACATTTTTAAAACTTTAGGCTCTGGACACATCTTAAACAGGTATATATATGACATAAGGTATGAAATATCCTCTGAGGCACCTTCTCACTTCCCCAGGTTACCTGACTAGCCTGTTAGCCCCTCATCTACTGGTCAAGCAAAAGTTCTAGGAGTTACAGAAGTCAGAGGCCCCAGGGTCAGATTCACCTAATACCCATCAAAGTGCCAACAGGCAGAACTGGTTTGGCAGCCTGAAAAACTCAGGTACCTGAGGAGGGGGAGAGAGCTGAAGGAGGCCATTTGTGGGGCTTCCAGCACTTTGTCCTTCCCCGACAAGCACAGCATATCATAGGGTAGCTGCAATTCCTGGACATTTCCCTGTGAATGTAGGTGATTCTCTAAGTTTAAGGACTGGAGTTGGTTACTCATTTGGGGTGTCATGGGTAGCAGGATCTGCCAACCTGCCCTGGCCTCTCTGATCTCCTGCCAATCCCCCCATTTGCTCAATCAGGACAAAGTACAGCTGACCTGGGAACTTGGGCAACACAGTCTGTTGTGAATGAGAGTTGGCAAAGATCATTACTGGGCTTTCCATAGAGCCAAGGTGGATGTGGAGGGGGGTTTCTGAGGTTCCCATTGGTCTAGGCCAGGTTGGGCCTATGGAAGCAGAGAAACAGAAGCCACTGAAGTATTTATTACAGAAGGACTTTAGAGCAGGGAATTGGTTATACAGCTGGTAAAGGAGCCAAGAGTCAAACAGAGGATGGTGAAGACAACCCAGAAATTAGCAAAGTAGGGATGAATAGTAGCTTTAAGTTGGAAAGACACAGAATAGATGTGGAGGTATTGGAGTGCAGGGCCAGCAACCATGAAGCAGCCATCCAGTGGGAGCTGGAGCTGCAGAGGACACCCAGGGCTGCCAGCAAAGTCACCTGAAACCTCCCGTCTCTTGTCAGTCCCCTCATTTACTCAATTGGGACAAAAACCAGCTGACCTGGGAACCTGGGCAACACAGCTTGTAGGATCAGCTCCTTGCGGTAACAAAGGGTGGGCAGGGAAGGATGAGAAATGATCCCAAGAGTAAAATGCCTGAGACTGGCATTGCAGTCACTTCTCTGAGCATGGTCTCTCAGCAGAGTGGCTAGCCACTCCCCAGAGACTTCCACTGTTGGAAGGAGGAGTGTGGTGGGCCCAGGAGTCTGCCCTCCAAGGATGAGAGAAAAACAGTACTACCCAATGGTGCCGACACTTTCAGGCCAAACATCCAACAGGCCCCAGGAGAAGGCAGCAGAAGGTACCACCCAGGCAAAGGAGCTGCCTCTCACGGGAGTCCCCATCACCGGTACGAGAGCAGACCAGCGAGAAACCAGTGGCTGGGGCATGCTCAGAAGCACCCGATCCATCCCAGTTGGTGAGTTTCCTTCCCACTCATGTACCGTCACCTCTGGGAAAACCTCCTTGCCTTCCCTCCCTATGATGAAGGTATACAGGTGAGCTCAAGGTCCCAGAGGAGGGCAAGGGAATTCCTTGAGACATGGATAGAAACCATGCAGTTGGTGTTTTAAACTGGACAGTGGCTAAGTATAACAACACCTGATTTGGACTGAATGTTTGTTTGAAATGAGACTATTCTAAACCATAAGTGACTTAAAAGTTTTAGTGTCTGACCTAAATTCACAGTTTAGATGAGATTTAGCATCTGTGCTTCCAAGAGGGAATGGAAACTTGTCCAAGAAACATAGTGCTTTCATAAAGAAAATTAAGCATTGTTTGCACATAGCTGAAAGGTGACAATTCCATCATTTCCAGTACACCAAATATACAGGACACCTGTCAAGAACAAAGGAAACAGCTGGAAAAGGATTTTCATCACTGTAAATATCAACAGGGAAGGCTGGACAGCAGTGAATGCAGCACGATGGGCAAGGAAAGCCCTCCTTTTCCCTCTGATCAATCCCAGAAGATCTCATGAGAAAACGGATATGTGGATTTTTTTGCAGTTAGGAATAATGACTTGGCAGGGTGGGGTATGGAAATTCTGGGCAAATGATGATCCTTGTGGAAAGTTCAAAACAGTAATGAGAATGAATGGGCGAAAGGGGCTTTGTCAGAGGTGTGTGTTTATTAAGCTCTTGCCTCTCAGCTACAATCCACTCTTCCACACTCTGTTTTATAATATGGGGCTGGGATTTGGCAGACCATAGTTCACTTTTGCCTGTTAGATTCTTTTAGGTGCTGCTCAGGGGGGCAGCAAGAGACTAGAGGGGAGGAGGAAGGGGCTTGGTCATCCTTATTTTACTTTTTGTTTAGATTGTTTCTATTCTATGGCCTTTATCTTAGCAGCAGCTGTTGCTTCCAGTTCCCAGCGTTTGTTCGTCACTCCCAGCACTCAGAGGAATCTGCTCCCACTGGCCAGCGTCCCTTCTCAGTGGCTTTTATCTCAGTTCTGTGTATCCCCATCTCCAAACTTCTGGTTCCTAATCACTCAATCTCCTCTATCTGTTCCCTTAGCTACTTTCTGTAGCCAAGGTTTCTGTGATACTTCAGTTTTCCCTTTTGTGTGTTTTCAGTTCTTCAATGCCTTTTAACTAATTCCTTATTAAATTCTATTTAAGTGAGGGAAGATATACTGTTTGCCTTAAATCAGTGACAAAAATCTGTACATCAAAGTTCAAAATATATCATAAACATGTTTCTTTAGCAGATTTACATGGGGCAGAGGACCATAAATAGATGTGTGTATCAGGTGCTCTTGTTGGATGACCTTAGTGCAGAAAGTCAGGCCATTTATCAAAATCTTGAGATTTACTGTTGAGTCTACTTGATGTAATTCCTGCATATTGAACACACAGGGACAAGTGGAACTGCTCTGGGTCCTGATTTGTCATTAACACAGTCATCAACCCCAGATGGGGCATTTAGGAACTCCTACCAATTATGGGAAATATCTTAGAAATGTCCTGGAAGAGAAGACAGCCCAGCAGCGATGCTATTGCTTCTTGAGGAGGATACTGACATCGAGAAGTGGCCCACTGGGTCAAGCACCATGGAGACCAGCAAGAGGCACAGAGAATTTCCGTGTGGGTTTAGGAGTGAGAGGATCTTCAGTGATCTTAGTAAGTGTCGTCTCTGTGGAGCGTGGGTGGCAGAGGCTGGCGTGGACAGACTCCAGTAGTGAGTCAGGGCAGCCTTCTGATGCATCATTTCATTAGTGCTTGGGAGTCACTGCTAGGCAGGTGGAGAGCCATGTGGTGTCTATGAATGCCGACCTCCAGCACTCCCATTAGCACCAATTGCAGTTTATGCACAACCTGGTGCATAAACTGAATCTAATAAGAGGTCTGGGAATTTTTATCTCCTCCATTCATCTTCAAACAGACTACAGAGAATTTTTCTCTCCACTCCCAGTAGCCTAAATCCAGATGATGCTCTGGAAATGTTTAGTGCAATTCTCCCTTTCCTAAAAAAGGTATAAAAATGCATCTTACTACCACAGACGGAAGATTTTCTCATCCCTGTTGCTTTCTTCTGGAAGGGAGATGGATTTTCTCAGTCATGTGCAATCACATGGAGGATGGAAAAGAGGATGAGCATGGTGGTCAGTGCCTGAAGCTCTGAATTTGAACAGCATGGGCTTGCATTCTGCCTGGGCCCAGAAACTTACTCAGCCTCTCTAAACTGCAGTCTCTTCATCTGGACTGTAGAAGAGATGACTTTCCCCAGTGGGCTGTTGTGGGACATAATCAAGCATCTAGTACTGAGCTCAGCATAAAATAGGTCTTTCATCAATTCTAGCTATAGTTCTAAGTAGGTGTTTTCAGGAACTTATTTAAAAATCATTACATTGTATAATTCTAGCTTCCGAAATGCCTTCAGAGAAAATAAATTTTAAACTCTGCTCATATGCTCTCTCAGGACGTTTGCAAGTAATTTGAAGACTTCTTTCAGGGCAAGCATGCTGATTACGTGTTAGGTTCATTCCCTGCACACCCTCCACCTCTCTGTTGATGTCTGGGTTAGAAGAATTTAAGAATCTTTGGGGTTAACTGGAAGAAATGAAGGCAGCACTCCCTCTGCCACCCCTGGGATCTTCACACTGGACTGAGAGGCATCCCAAACTATAAAGGGTGTAATGAGCATTTGAAATGTTCCTCTCCAGCAACCTCCCATTTCCTGCTGCAATGGCACTGATTTCTTGGGATCTTTTGTTTGCTGGCTTGCTTCAGGTGATCTACCCTCCCTGACTCTCAGCTCCACAGGGTATAAGAGTCTACCCTTATCCAATGGGTCATAGTGATTCATTCAGGGGTGGGCATGTAACTTAAATTGGCCCAACATGGTGAATTTTAGGAATCTGGCAGGAAATTATGGGTCAAAATGTTTGCTTTCCTCTGATAGGTTTGGCCTTGTGCTGGGAAAAACCTGGAGCATCTGAGGCTATGAGGTGAAATGTGGAATGAATCCAACACAAGAAAGAGCATAGCCAAGAGGAGAGAAACCTGAACTCCAAATCAAGTCAAAGACAAATCAGTATCTTCAGTTTTCAGTGACCAAAGACAGTAAATTCTCCATTGTGCTTAGCCAGTTCAAGCCTGGATTTTTGTCTCTGACAAGAGTTGTGACTGACACTACAGGCAACTGGAGAGTATCTGAACCAGTACTCATTGAAGGAGATGAAAGCCTGATTTGTACAGGGTTGCTACAGAAGTTAGGATTGATTGCTTTCCTTTGGACACTATATTCTATATGTCTGTCAAAGAAACTCCACTGGCTGCATCTAACACAGAAGTGAAAAAGCAGAAATCTAACTTAAGTGAAAAGAATTCACATAAATTTGTAAGGTATGTCCCTAACAGGCTAAACTTCCATGGTCATTTTGCAGATAAATTCTGGTAAGAGCAAATACACAATAAAAATAACATAATGCCTTGTAACTACCAATAACAATTATAATGTATTGACCCAGTATGTATCATCTTTAAGGTAGTATTAATATGAATTTCTTAAAAGATTATTTTCAGCTTTGGGGGCACAGAATATAAATACCTTTTTATTTTGTGCTCAATAGAGTCTATTTTTTACTTGCTGTCTCCTGCTTCTCCAGAGATATGCATGAAGAATGAAGGTATTCCTTGTTAGGAGGGCACAGGTCAGTAGGACCTGGTTTGCTCCCACATGCTGCAGACCTAGGGAATGTTGAGAGAACTGGTAGCTGGCTGAGAAGAACTAAGGTAAAGATTAGTGAACAGGTTGGATCCTTCTCCGCCCTCTGTCTGGCTGTCCCAGGAAGATGAGCGTTTTTTCAACCTTATTCTCAATGATTTAGTTAAAACCTATCCCTACAGGGCTGGGGAACCCTGGACATGGCCTTATTCTCTTAGGTCACATGAGCTTTTCCTCTAGACTGTGCTTTTATGCAAATAGAAAAAGGCACTGCCCACTGTGTGGTCAGATTAGAAAGGAGACTCCTCCCTAGGCACCTAAATTAGCAAAAGGTGACTGCTCTGGTTGAATGCAGCCATGCAAGGGGTCCAGGGGCACAGCTGGGAAAGCAGAGCATGGGCTGTATTTTGGGCTCCCCCCATCCCTTGGCCAGCACCTTTGTGAAGTGAAGGTACTGCACACCCATACGTGGTATCTCTGCCCTAGATGAGCCCTTTCTCCGGCAAAGAAGAGAACACAGTGGAGAATCAAGCCAGGTACTACATACCAATCCATGAGGTACTGTAGGCCCACATACATAACCTCAGTGGAGAGCTAATTGGAAAAGCCATAAGGAAAAGCAGTCTCAGCATCAAGAAAGAGAACCAGATTTTTCCATTTATTTTTTAATTTTAAAATGCCAAACATATGGGAGAGTATAAACATCTGTGTAGATACTATCAATCACCTAAATTTAACAATAACATTTTATATTTTGTGCAAATCATTTTAAGACCTCCCACAGCAAGCCAGTGTCAACCCCTTTTCTTTCCTCCATCTCCAAACTGTCCTCCAGTTGATATCTGTTCTGTTCATGCTTGTTTTTAAGGTTTTCATTGTGTATTTGTACATATACAATATACATGTTTTTAATATGATTTAGATGTACATGTATACTAAATAAAAATAAGCTGCATACATCATATATTAACATATAGCAAATATATAAATGTAACATATAATAAATCATGTTAATGATATAAAACTTGATGTGTTTTTCCATTTTTTTCTAAATGGTATAATTCAAATCTTTCCATAGTTTGCTGTTCCTATTCCACTATTATCTTTCAGTAATTTATCACATTAGTATATGTAGCTCTATCTCATTCATTTTAACTGCTGTATAGAATTGCATTAAATGACTAATTCACAACTTATTTGTCCGTATGTTTATTGATGGGCATTTAAATTGTTTCCAACTTTGTGCTTTTACAAACAATGAGCAATGAAATTCTCATGTCTGTCATTTTGTATACATGTGCAAGATATTTTCTAGGTTATACACCTAGAGGTAGAATTTCTGAGCTTTGGGATGCACATATCTTCAGTTTTGATAAATATTGCCGATGTGCTCTCTAGAGTAGTCTTACCAATTTACATTCTCACCAGCAATGTGTGAAGATGCTTGTTTCCCCACATGCTTGCCGAAACTGCTTTTATCAGATATTATCATTTTGGCCAGCCTCAACGGTATAAAATGGTATCACACTATGGTTTTAATTTGAATTTCCCCTGTTATTAATGAGATTGAGTTGCATTTTCTGTGACTGTCCAGTTCATATTATTTGCCATTTTTCCTAGATTGCCTTTTCTTATTGATTTTTAAGAATTAAAAAAAATTTTCACTGAAAATTCTTTGTTGGTTGTAGGCATTATAACTATCTTCTTCAGTCTGCAGCTTGCATTTTAATTTTGTTATGTCTTTGTTGGTACAGAAGTATTTCAAGATAATAATATTCAAAAACCTCTTCCTTTTAGTGTAGGCCTTTCAAGACATAGTTCCCTGTGTTTGCTCCTCAAAGTTTTAAACTTTCCTTTTTATGTGTAGGTCTAAACTTCATCTGGAATTTACTTGTGTATATAGTGTGAGGGGGACTTTTTTTCCACAACTATCCCAGCACTTGGATAATTCTTCTTTCTCTATAGACTTGTATTGACCTGTCTGTTATTCCTATGTATTCATGAGTCTGTTTCTGGGACTATTAGATTCTATCAGCCTGTCTCTCTGTGCACAAATACCAAACTCTTTCATTACTCTCAGAAAGAGCAGATTTTTCTGATACCCGAAATGACACCTTTCTTTGGGTGAGATGTGAACACCTCCAGGAAGGGCAAGGCTGTAAGTCAATGACAGTATGATGTGCATATCTTGCTTGGATTCCTCCTCATCTGTCAGTCCCTGAGAGAAGCTTTAACAGAGAGAATCAGAAGGAGCTCCAGAGCACTCAGGGCTTCCAGGAGAGGGGGAGGAATTAGGCTTGGACAGACAGGCTCAAAAATGGTATCTCCAATTACTCAAATTTCTTTGAGGCTTGTCCGTGAATATAATAAACACGGTTGTCCATTAATATGGTATTTTGATATATAAATATGCCCCCACAGCATTCTCTATTGCTTCTTACCATAAAATCATAACCAGAATCATAGCTTACATATTGACACATGGGCTAAACACTGGATATACATTACTTTATTAAATCCCATAACATCGGTAATTTCCCTGAAATACACATGAGAAAACTGAAACTCAGAGAAGGGAAGTGACTTGTCTAAGATCACACAATCTAGTTAGTAGTAAAACGCAGTTTATATTCCTTTCTACTAGATTATACTGCCCTCCATGTTGTAGAATGTACCACACTAGAGTAGGATTATCTACTTTTCAGGGGAGAGAGTGAATCTTATTTTACCATTATGTCCTCAACTCAAGCATGTGATGTTAGTCACACAATAGGCACTCAATCAATATTTGTAGACAAGAATGAATAGACGCGTGTTTGCTGTGGGGTCTGTGGTTTCTGAGTCATGAAAGGCCTAAGTGGCTTACTTAGTAGGCTGCAGGAGAAGAATCTTCACCTTACTTCCTCTGAAAGTCATGCAAACCCCTTTTCTCCTTATCCTCAAATGATGAGCTGAGTTACAAACACACAGTATACTTTCTACACAGATCCTAGGATTAGACAAATAAAATTGGGGTCAGTGCCTGCCACACTTCCAGACTGGATATTTGCTACCAACCTCTAGAAATAATCTTTCCACTTTTTAGATATCTCAGCATCACTGGCTTTGTTTCTGAGACAACACAACTTTTCCTCCTCACGAGGCTGTGTGCTACATCTAAAAAGCAGCTTGCCGCCTGACGCCACAAGGACTGTGGCTGTAGTGGGGATTCCCAGCTAGTGCAGAGGCCCCTGCTGCTGGGCGGAGTTCCCCGACATGAGAAGTGAGTGGGCCACAGAACTCACTGGTCTCTGGTCTCTGGGGGATTGTCAGCCCATGACATCTACCCTGAAGAACTGTTTTTTGGGGAACATCTGCAAGGGGTGGGGTAGGGAGGTTAGCCTGTATTGGGTGCTGTTTTTTGGAAGGTGTAGATCTCTCCCCAGACTCTTCAGAGTTAAATGTATTGATTGATGATGACTTCATAGCAGGTAGGCTTCTATCTCCAACCTCCTTGGATTAACCAGTCAGTTTACTGTCTCTGAATTGAGCTCGACTTCAGACCTTACTGAGGCCCTATAGGAACAATATCCCTTTTCCAACCGTAAGCTTTCCGGCTGAGATAGAGTGTCTCGATGTTAACTTCTTTGTGCTAGGGACTCACACCTGCTGTGGTGATCATTCACTTGGATTCTGCAGGTGACTTGCAATTCCCTAGAAGCTCTGTACTTTCTGACCACTTCCCTGACTTAAGGCTCCCAGATCAGCCCTTCCCACCAGCTGGCTGGGTCTGGTCTCAGGTGCCACACTCCATGCCATGGATTCTCTCCTTGGGTCCAGAAGCACAGCTGTCTTGACACACAACCTTGAGGCCTAAAGACCCCTTTCTTTCTAAAGTCCACATGTCCATTTGACAATTATTTCCTGAATACCTACTGTGTCCTAGGCACTCTCCTAGTCATTACAATAATAATAGGTGAAAGTCCCTGCCCTCAAAGATTTAAAAGTTCCAGGAGAGCAGAGAGAAAAATCTACACACAAATAAAGAACTATTCAGCATAATATCCTGTCCTCATGAGCAGCATTGTGAATAAAAAATAAAGTTAGAGAACAGGGAGTCACATGGGGACAGAGTGTCACTTCAGATAAAGGAGCCAAGGAAGATGGTAACATTTGAAGGGATACCTGGATGAATGAGGGAGAAACACCTGAAAATCTAGATCTTGGCAAAGGGGCCAAGGTGGAAACAAGTTTGACAAGATGGAGGAATGGAAGGTAGGCCATGGTAGCTAGAAGAAAGGGAGAGGGGACCAAAGTGGAGGGGAGAAGGCCAAAGAGACAGGCAGTGGCCAGATCACAGATCGTGTGGATATGTGAGGCCATGGTGAGGTATTTTGATTGTTCTCCAAGTGTGTTGGAAAACCACTGGAGGATTTTGAGCAGGAGCATGACATGACCTAATATCTGTTTTTAAAACACGTGTGAAGGACAGACTGCAATGAGCAAGAGTGAAAGCAGGGAGCCAGATAGGAATCTATGACAGCAGACCAGATGAGGGATGGCAGAGGGCACTGGAGGGGTGGCGGTGGGGTGATGAGAAGTGGTCACATCAGCATATATTCTGTCAGGTCTTACTGATGTGCTGGATGGGGAATGTGAGGGAAAGTTGACTCCTAGGGATTACCTGAGTACTGACTTGATCTAGAGGTCTGAAATGAGAAAGCAAGCTTATGAAGATGTACTCTTCATCATCTACTCCTTTTGGAGACAAAGCCTCTTGGCCCACTGGATCTCAGCCTAAATCCCCAAACCATCGACTGGCATCTAACTCAAATTATAATCATGGGAAGGACTGAAAAGTGTCATGTATGTATATGCCTTGAAAACTGATCTAGTGACAGTGAACTCCCAGGAGAGCTGTACTAGAGATTCCTGAAGCCAGTCTAGGGCCCCTCAACACCCAGAAATTACATTTTGATCATGGATTTAATCACAAAAAGGCCCTTGCTAAGCCTGGCACATGTGTGGTCCATGCCTCACCTCCCCCTACCTCCAAGTCCACTATAATCAACAATGTCATTCTTACTCATTGAGACTGGATGCCACCTCATGTTCCTCACTGACACAGCACTCCCATAGTCACTACTGATTAATCAGAACCAGCCTGACAGATGATTTTCGTTTCGGCTCCTGAGTTATCACAACAGTTTAGTTCTTCAAGATCTAAAAACTAGGATACCTAGTTTAGGTGTCTAGGTAACTAGGTATTAGATAGCTAGGATACAAGATCTAAAAGAAAACCTACACATTGAAGGTATCCTTGACAATATCCTATCTAGGCCGGCCTTTGACCATGTTCTGAGTGGAGCAGGAAAGAAAGTATATTTGCTAAGTTCTACACAGACTATACATAGACTACACCATCTATTCTGTTTCAGCAGAGTTCATCTTTGATGACAATGTTAATCACACCCAGGCATACTCAGGCCTCCAGTGCCCTGTGGTCACTAACTACACCACTGTGCTGTCCCTAACAGATTTGCCATTCCTGAATGATTCTGTAGGCCTCATACCTTTGCTTACTTCCTCAACCAGGACTTCCATGTCCCCATTCTCCTTGCACATGATACTAGGTGGTAATAGGTTAGACCATATAACTTAATCCTGCCAAGATGTCAATCAGCTTTTCCCACAAAATGATGCCTTACCCCAGTAAAATAGATCACTCTGTAATTCCTTTAAGGTATGCTAATAATGGAAATTCCTGGAATGGTGCAGAACTTCTGGGGAGAAAGGTATTTCAGGGTTTGGGTGAGGAGAAGCTTTTAGTACAAGCATTATACCAGATAGGCAAGAGCCTAGGTGGGTCACCATCTATCACTGCATGCCATAGAAGTAAACAGTCCTTTTCTGCTTATGCCCAAAATAAAGGAAGAAAATGCTCCCAAGAGCCATTTTTAACACTCTTTGGGGCAGAAGAAAACTAATGTGCTATCCTAATTCTTCTAAAACTCTCCTACCAATTCTACACACATAATACCTCAACTTCTAGGTACTATTTGGAATTGATTTCATCCACACCAAACTACAGGATGAAGAGGCTGAGAAGGGAAATTTCTTAACTGTATAGTTCTCTGACCACATCCTGCCCAGAAAGGAGTGGAGAGGCTGAGCTGTGGGTCACTGCCCAAGGTATCTAAATGCACAGGCCATTTTTTTTTTTTTGGTTGTTTATTTGATTTGGGGCTATGCACTTGGATTTTTGAAAAAAATTCTCAAATTTTTTTAACTAACCCCACCCACACAAATAGAATGACTCACCCAGAGGGGTCTGAGTTGGTGTCTGGAAAGGCAGTGAGATTAAACAACTGCTTTAAAAAGCAATGTCCTAAATTATCTCTCTAGGAAGAAAGGCCCAGAGAGAGGGTACGCAGATACTATTTCATAGATATTATCAGACAAAGTCCCAGCAGAAAATAATGGCACACCGAAATTGTGTAATATGAGGAGACTGTATGATAAAGAGGCTCTTTTCAGAGAAGTGGTCAGGGTTTGGGGTAACAAGAAATTGTGTAGCATCTGGGGCTACAACAGTGCTACTCCACTTACTCTCCCCTAGGCTGAAGAGGCAAAAGAAAGGAGCAGTTTCCAAGGAGGAAGGATTGTGAGAAGAGGGTCCCTCATAGAAAACATGAGCTATGACATAGTATTGGAACCTGGTCAGTCCACACTGTCACCACAGGAAGGGAAGCAGGAGAATATATATACCGCAATTTTACTCTTATCTAATTGCCAGATCTCCTGCTGGTGCCTCCAGCTGCCCAGTTCCAACAGGAAGCTCAGGGAAAGAAATCCCAGTGGTCTTTCTGGGGAGGAGCAAGAGAAAGGAGCACTTACTGGAACCAGAGAGGGTAGCTGTATGAAGGTGCCAATGGAAGCTGTGATCTTTGTAGAGAGACATACTAACATTAGAGTAACTCAGCAGGGAGATCGCCAACTCCCTCATCAACTACCCTCCAAGGCGAGGGCAAGGTTGTCCATTGAGACAGTCCATACAGTGTGGCTCCCTGGGGTAGCCAGCAAGATGGAGAGGAGCAGAGAAGGGGTACACAAAGAAGATACCATGCATATTATCTGTCAGTGTTGTTTGGAGAAAGACTGAGGACAGTGATGCATGAGGTTAATGTTAATGGAGATGAAGTTGACAAACCAACTTCTTTACATTATAGACTGTCACTTATGGCCAGTTAGATCCTCAAAGTAGAAGAAATGCCCAACCTCAGGCCAAGGCAGACCATGGGTCTCTTCCTATCATCAGTTCAAATTCAGTAACTAAATATTGGATGGCACTATGGGATTTCTTTCATGCATGGCAAAGGAAATGGCAACTATATTGTGGGGCTAACCTTAAGCAAACAGGCACTTTCCAAGAACATTTGCATGATTGAAAAAGCTACTATGTTAGTGGTCCAAGAATTGACAGTCATAGTATTCAGTGGGCTTGACTACTCCAGAGCCCTGTCTATAAAGCTGCCAAATTTAGCTTTTGTGATTAATCTTTGAGTCACTAATATCAAGTGCCTGCTATATCTCAGATACCAGCCACCCCAGCTCATCTCATCATTCCTGGGCATACCTTTCCGTTTTCTTCAATTATATTTTGGTATATGCTGATCCCTCTCCCTGATTCCCCCTCCCTACCCTGGTCTGGTAAACTCCTATCCTTACTTCAAAGCTCACATTGGGTATCACATCCTCTTGGAAGACTTCCCAACTTCCATTCTGAAGGCTGAGGGTGCTCCCTCCCTGAGGTAGCTCTTGGCCCATCCTGCTATTATGGCAGGTATCATAATATAGTGAAATACATCTATCTACATGTCTGTCTCCTCAGCTTGGTGGGAGCTACTGCTTAGCCTGTAAGAGACTGGTTTTTATTAAATTTTAGTATGTAAGTATCTTTGAAAGGCACGTGTTAGGCACTTATGGGATTAGGTGTAGAAGTGACGGTGATATGAAAGGAAATAGGTAGAAAAATAAAGAGTAATTGAAGTCTCTGATCCCTGCCCTAAAAAGAAGGGTAATCAGATGAAATTACAGGATGCCCAGTTAAATCTAAATTTTGGATAAGTAACAAACAATTTTCAATATAACTTTTAAAATATATCTCACGCAAATAAATTAAAATATTGCATGGGACATATATATACTAGAGAATTATTTAACTGAAATTCAAATTAAAACAGGCAACCTGTATTTTATTTTGTTAAATCTGAAAAACCTATTCAAAAGACTCATACTCCAGTTGATGATAAAAGATGTGACTACATGGGCCATTAGCAATAATTATCAGACAGAGCATGCTAAGAAAATAAGAGCAGTTAGGGAGAGCTAGGGGAGGCCCTGGTGGCACAGGCCCAGAATAAGTACTGATTTTTTTCAGTATAGCAGGTTCCTGCCAGTAAACATGGCTTCTCTCTGGCTACCCAAGCTTGCAGAATCACAGTGTGCTTGAAAGCACCCTGGATTTGAAAGAGAAGATCTGGGCTTAAGTTGCAGGCAGACAACTGACCAAGCTGTGTATCTTTCAGAAAATCACTAAATTTCCCTTAGTGTCTTTTTCCTTTCCCATAACTGGGAAATGATTATGAAAAATAAAAATAAAAATAAAAATAAAGAAAGAGAAAAAGGAGGGGTCTTTTTATGTACTTAGAATCTTCCTGTAGCTTTGCTCATGGCCCTACCTTTTTCTGCTTCCAATCACTGACAGACACTGGCCTCTAGGCATGAGACAGAAAATTAATACTTATTCCATGCCTCATCCCTCAGAATCCTCTCTATCAGCAGTCAGCAAGCTTTTTCTGTCAAGAACCCTACAGTAAATCCTTTAGGCTTTGCAGGTCATCTAATTTACAAATTATAAACTATTTTAGACTTTTTGAGTTTCTGTTGCAACCACTCAACTCTTCCATTGTAGAATGAAAGCAGCCAAAAACAATACATAAACAAATGAGTGTAGCTGTGTTCCAGTACAATTGTATTTGTGAACATGAAAATAGAATTCATATTTTCATATGTAGTGAAATATTATCATTCTTTTGATTTTTAAAAACCTTATAAAATGCAAATAACCATTCTTAAATGCAAATAACTATTCATAAGAAAACTGACAGCAGGCTAGATTTTACCTTTGGCTGTGGTTTGCCCACCCTGTTCTATTTGACCTAACTGTTAACCTCCGGTAAACTCTTTACCCCAGAGGGGTGGTCCATCTCCTACTAATTGTGCCCTGGAGCAGATCTGGGAAAAGAGCTGGTCTGAATTCTTATCCAGCCCTGGCCCCTGATTATAGGGTGAATCCAGGAAAATTATGTCACTACTTCCAGTCTCATCCTTCATCTGTTTAAAAAAAGACTAGGGTGAGGGGGCATTATATTTAGCAAGCTGCAAAATAAAGTGGTTGGGAAATACAAATGAGGCCAATAAGGACAGACACTTAGCAGGGACGGTCCAAGTGTTGAGAAATATTGAAAATCATATGGCAAGAAAATAGAGAAATCAAATTGTTTTCCTTGTAAAGTTTCCACCATGATATTTTTACTTCATGGAAAGCAGAGTAATGTATGAGGTCATTTTTCCTTCACACACAATTCACTTTCATGGAGTTCATAAAAAAAACTAAAAAAGGGGAAGTTTTTCTCAGCAGAGGAACCCCAGTGCATTTTCTCATGAAGGCCCCATTTCTGTCCCTGCCCCACCCCTCCCCTTTCTTTCTATGCTTCTCCCCACCCCCATCTCCACAACTCCCAGCATATCCCACTTTTCTCAGTTAGAGATAGACCGCATCTCAATTCTTCTCTCCTGCAGGATTGTGGCACTAACATATACCAGGTATACTGCAAAGCCAGGAACACAGCATAGCTACAGTGCTTAGAAATTTTACTTGTTTTGATGAAATGATATCAGAAAATAGAAATAAATTAAAGAAAATCCTTAAAAGCTATATAAGTACAAAGTGCCAGGTAAACAATGAAACAGAAAACCCAAGTACATAGAGAAAGATGCTTGTTTCGATAAACTGGGAATTTTTTGCTGGTGAGACATGGCAATTAAGTTTAAATGACAATCCTAGGAAATTTAAGAAAAGGGCCCTCCAGGTGATAGGAGCAGAAAAGATGAGGTTTTGACAGAAGTAGAAAGCATCCATCAGAATGTAAGGATAATTAGAGATAATTATAGTCACGTGCAAGGGTGCCAGAATACTGGTGTCTACCCAGCAAGTTACAATAGAGTCAAACCTCACTTTTAATCACTTCTACTGTGCCATTTGTATTTCTTAGCTGATGAATCCTTCACAAACAATCTCAGTATACTTGCAGAGGATTTGGTTCGACCAAGGTCAAAGGAAGAGGAACATTCTCCATAGAGTCTTATTCCCTTTCTGATGCTTAAGTAAATAGCTTAACAGAAGCAATGTGGAAGCAGCAAATTCAGGACTTGGTCACTTTTTTAAACCAAGTGAATCTGAAAATGTGAACTTCTTTGAGCCTCAGTTCCGTCATCCATAAAATGGGGATAATGTTCTGTTCTACTAACCACACAGCTCTGTTGTGAAGCTCAAACCACATGACACAAAAAAAGGCTTTACAAATTATAAAAATGTAAGTGATTTTTATGATTATTATTTTTATTGAGGAAGCAATAGTTGTTCAGGTGGGCTACTAAGCTGTTAAACAGCTGCTTCAGTTAGTTGAACAGATGACTTGAAGGGTTAACGAGCACATGTCTCCGTCATCACTTAGGCCCTGGTGAGTCAGAGCTCAAGAGCACGAAGCCCAGATCATGGGCTCCATGGGACCAGCTCATCTGACTTGGACAGCAGGAGCTTTCAAGTTAAAGAAATCTGGGATTGAATCCCATCCCCACCCCTTCCTCACTAGGCAAGTCCCTTTTACCACCCAAGCCTCAGTTTTCCCATCCCTAAAAATGGGACACTACTTACGGGATTGTTTTGAGTTTCAGAGATAGCATAAACTATCTCTGGCACACAGTAGGTTTTTCACAAGTAGCAACAAGTACTGTAAAGGGAAGAGGTGATAGCTTTAAGCCTTACTAGCTATTTTGCAAATGTATGTGGAGATTGCTTATGTGGACAATCTGCTCAGAATCCAGTCTTATTTCTTTGAAAAACAAAGTCCCAAAGACATGGCCCATTGATAATGTGATTTGCATCTAAAAATGACAGTACATTATAAAGCAACTTCTTTCAGTTATATTTCATTATGTCATAGTTCCTGAGATACACCAGACAGCTTTGATAATTTGACCTAAACCGGCCATAAGAATGCCCTGTGCTCAAAACTGTCAATCTTCCCCATCCCCCAACCCTGCCCCTCTACTTTGTACCCCAAACTTCTGCTTCACTTTGCCCCTACATTTAACAAAACACTCCAGCCAAACTGGACATCTTGCTATTTCCCACAGTCATCCTCTACCTGGAAAGCCTGACACTGTCCTAAGTTAGGAGTCTTGGAAACAGACAATGAGCTGCTGAGATATGTAAGCAGGAGGCTTAGTGGGGAGCTCTCAGTAGGACCTGTGAGGGAGCAAGGGATACAGGACTGGGTAAAGGGAAAAACTGAGCCATGATGTGTCCACAGCTAAGGTCTCGGCCGATCCCATGGGAAGCTCTGGAGCTGGGATGATCCTGTAGGGGTGTCATAAATTACACCTAGGGGCTGTGTGCTTTACCCCACATTGACCGGTCATTGGAGGCTTTCCCCAGGCAGGAGGCACACCTTTGGCAAAGGCCAGTTCCCAGAGAGGTACTCCACTGAGATCCATCACAGCCAACCCTCCCTGCAGCTGGGCAGTGTGTGTCTCTACCTGAAGGGGCATCTGGGCAGCAACGCTTTGCATCCACTACTCCCATTTCCAACCACTGCCTGGCCCTCAAGGTCCATATTCACCACTGCCCCACCACAAGGCCCACTCTGACCCTATATTCTCTCCCTCTTCATACTGGAGATATAGCCACCCCACCTACAAGAGGCACTTCCAGATGCCCCTTGCACTGCCACCAAGTTCAGAAGTACAAAGCTCATAATACATACTTGGTACCACTTCTCAAATTCCAGTGAATGTTCAGAATGAGAAACTTATATCCATTAAAACACAGGCAGTGATATGTGTTCTTCTTATAGTTAAAATTTCCAAGATCTCAGCATATTTAAGCATACTTTTTGCTTACTAGTCTGGTTCCTCATTTGGTTTATAGGAAAGAATATTTCATTGGTAAGGATACAATTCTATTCTTACACAATATCCATGGGGTTTTCATTTCCTTTATTTGATGAACAATTTTTCTTTATAAAGTATTCTCTTGAAAATACAACAAGAAGTACTATATATTTAAAGAAAAAGTCAGACTGAACAAGCAGTCAATTAATAAGAAATCTGCCAAATTATACAAATTACACAGAAGTATCAGCCATAAAGAAAATATGATTGTAAAGAGAACCCAGTATTCAGTATAAGCATACCTAACCAGTTTCTTTAAGAAGTGAAGACATGAATTAGTGTCATATTAGTGTCATCATTTTGCATATTGAAATGATTTATTGGAACAAAAATATGAAAATCATTGCTTTGCAATGGATAGGTTACATGAACTTTTAAAGATTGAGTAAAATGCATTAGTGAAGCCAAATTCTTCTACCAAATGGAAGAGATAACTATGTGGAAGATGTATTTGTTTACATACATTTATAAAAATTATATAAAATACATTATGTGCTTATATTACTTTATTGGTATTTATATACATAAGCATGCCCTCCTAACAAATTACATATAGCTTTTGTCCTTGGGAAATTACACCACTTCACTCTGACAGACCATTTGCAAAGTGAAGGTATCTCTGAAGGTCTATCTGAAGTATCTCCAACTCTAAGTCAAGGATGACTGTTTATATATGATCCCCTCAATGTACCACCCTTAGACCCAGGCAAGTGGCCCCAGTCCCATCAACACCTCAGGGTATCTGCGCTCTGGAGGTCTTGTGCAATATTTTTGAAGCCTTCATCAGGTGCCTGGGATCTACCAGGACTAGCAGTGCCATCTGGATGGAGCACCTCTATCCAGACCAGGATTTTCATGGGCTCTGGCCCCCACTTCTCCTCTTCAGGCACTCTCCAACCCTCTGCCCCAGGATGGGGCCAACCATGTTCTCTCACCTCTTGGCTATCTGAGGCCTATGGTCAGGCTCTGTTCCAGAAGGTTGTCCTGGCAAATGGGTCACCCCCACTAGCCAGCATGGTGTTTCTTCACATAACACTGGGCCACCAGAATGATGCTGGCATACTGATGTGGGTGACTCACTCACACTGGCCATAGGATTATTGAGGGCTATGGATTCACTGTCCCTTTGGGGCTTGAGCCTGGCATATGTGGGCCTGTCAGTATACCCACTGCAGTGCTGCCTCCAGTCTATAGAACCCCAGGGCGGTAGGATCGCAGCAGGCATGCTCCATCCTGATTGACCATCCCCCACCTTTGTTGCTGGCTTAAGGGTGGCCACCCTGCTCTCACATGCTCCTTGCCACATGTCAGAGGGTCCCCAGGAATGTTCTCACTCATTTTCTCCAAAGTTTGGAGACTGTAACTCCACAATGCAAATGGCTACAGACCCTTGTAGTAGTTGTCCCCCTTGACTTTGATCAGTGTGGTGACACTGTATTTTCCCCATTGGTCTTTTTGTGGGATTGGGACCACTCTTCTTAATAGGCCCATAGGACCCTCTCCCAACATCAACACTGAAAGAGATGAGTAGGAATGCAGTAATTGGATCCTAAAGTATTCAAGAAAAATGTGTTATTCTACATTAATACTATAAAATTGCAAGCAGTAAACCTAACATGGCCAAGAAACAAATTATTCCCATTTTTCTGCATACTCTGGATAAGCTTGCATTTACAGTCATCAGCAAAGAAGCACAGTAATGATTTCTAAGAATCACTGGAGATCAATATTTACAGGCAGCACAATGGAGGATGAGTACCATAAGTAATGATATGACTAGCACTAAGTGAATGGTTATGAGAGACCTAGGGAAGTAAGATCTATTCGCATTGCTTCAATAATACAAACAGACTCCAAACAGTTGTGAAATTGTAACTAATAACCTATTTCTCACCTTTTTCCCATGGTGAGAGATATGAAATTAGCATGCACTGACTGGACAGTAAACAAATATGTAAGTATCATTTCTTCACCCATGATTCTAAATCTTCATTGATAAATTCCTATACCTCACATGAGTTTATTAATTTTACATGGGTTGTAAAATTACATGTCATTGATAAATTACTATACCTCATATGGGTTTATAATTTAAATTAAATTATTAATTTAATTAATTTTTTAATCAAACTGTTTATCTGTATAAGGGACCTGCAAAAAACATCTTTCCAGGACCTTGTACAACCTAGAGGTGACCCTGATCCTATATGACTTTTAAAAAATCACCCTGAAACCTAGAAACACTGAATGAACAATTCCTTTCACAGGCCCTTTCTCAGTGCAGTAAATTCTGTGAGCACTTTCCAGATTGTGATGAGTATCACTGTTAGAGTCATTGATGATCCTCTGTAGCCATTCAATGGAATGTCTTCCAACTGAATTTCTGAAAAATATATTGACTCTTAAAACCAAAAAATGTTGAGACTAATGAGACCATTTCCCTTACCCCATGTCAGTCATATTCTCTAATGCTCTCCATTCTTACCTATTTTTGTTATCCACTATTTAAAGAGAAAATTCTATAATTGTTTTAAATTTCAAATAGAGGTCATTCAGATTGAAAGACAACCTAGAATAGCATTGACCCACCAAGCTCGCTATCAGTCCCAGCTGCTTCATCTTCTTTATTCCTTTCACCTTGAAGTATTCTAAAACCCAAAAGGCCAATAAAAATGTTCCCTGTTCTTCCTAACCTCCTGAGCAGGGACTCCATCACTCTCGCCAATCACCCCTTCCAATGTCTAACAATGTTCACACTGCCTCCAGATGAGGAATTCATCCTTGACTTGATAAACATCTCCCTTGTATTGATTGCCCATGTGTCTGGGGTCCTAACCAGAGACAGCCAATGACCCCATACAGTCTACCCAGACAAATAAAAAACTTTTTTAAAGGGGCAAGTAACATTTCCACAAAGACTTCACCTCAAATCCCTCTAAATTTATCTGTTGCTTTCAAACACAGACTCAAAGTATTTATTTCTTAAAACTTTAAAGAAACTCATTCTCAGACATGCTGATAAATCCCTTCCCTAGCAGAATATCTTAGTCCCTCTGATAATTCTGTGGTAAGCTATGAACATCAGTCCATTTTCTTTCTAGTGTTTTTGTTTTTGTTTTTGTTCTTCCAGTTGAACTTTTCCTAATCGAAGTCTCTGGATTTTAACCCATGTGAAAGAAAGTAACTTATTATTCAGCCTCTTATCTGTTGGGGGGTTTGCTTGACCAATTTTCTCAATCCCCACAAAGTAGAAAGGTAAAGTTCCACTTTGCCAGCTTGTAAATCCAACTCCACTGTGGTAACACACCACCACTAAGTCCTTTTTCTCCCTAAAATTGCAAAAGAACACATTTCCCCTTAGATCTCCCCAAGCTAATGCCTAATGGCTTCAGAGATTTTGGGGCACATGTGACATCTAGATAAGAGAAGCAAAAGCTAAACTGCAGTTACATTGTAGCAGCTATGAATTTTACATGTTAAAAAGTGGAGCTCTCTTTTATTCACAGTAAATGAACTTAAATTAGTTCACAAACTGACAGTGGAAAAGTTAAGCTTGACAGTCAGATTAAACTTAGTCACTGTTTATCCAGTCTCCTTGAGAGGCAGTCGTCAGTCACTGTAGGGTGCTCTCTCCCCTTTCTTTTTTCCTTACACACACCAGGTGATCCAAGTTGGGGCAGGGGACTTTTGAAACTTCCTGGCATTAGTCTGAGTCATCAGTAGGTGTGACACTCAAAATACCTAACAAGCAATTGGAAATAGGCACCAACCAATCAGAACAGACACCAAATGACACAACTGATGGGGCCTTGCTGGTGAATATCAGATGAAGTCAACCTGGCCCATCAGTACCCATCCACTGACTTCCAATGGAGGTTGTTCTTTGATCCCTGGGGACTACCACGGTACTTGCAATATCTGCATCCTGCTCTGTTCTCAGGTTTGTGGGTCCTCAAAGGTCATGCAGACAAATCCAGAGGCTTTCAGGTCACTTGGCATCTAGATATGAGAGAGTAAAATTAGACTGCAACGGTTCACATTTGTAACAGTTATGAATTTTATGTGTTAAAAAATGGTAAATGTAAAAGGCCACCTTACATACTCATCTTAGAGGAATGGGAAAATTTTGACTCTCTGGCATCTCCTGGGGCTGCAGGCATTTTGGGGTGCTGCTTTGACTTTCTCTGCTTAAACTTTTCTGTTGACTTTTACACTTTGCTACTGCAGAGCCATGCTGTAATGGGAGACTTACCTACAAGAATTGCTTTCTCTCTCTCTCGAGCTAGGACAAATACAAATCCAGGTATTCTGATTTCAAATTCCATACTCTCTTCAACAAAACACAATGGCACCCCCAATTAAATCACATATATTTGGGAGCTGGGACAATTTCCCTATGAGATCATTCCCATCTAAAAAAAAAAATTGTCTTTTTTTTAACATATCTATTGAAGGCTATGGCCAAAAACACTGCTACTCACCTATATGCATGTTTCTCCTCTTCTTTTAGAAAAGGAGACACATTAGAAATTTCTCAGCCTCTTTAAGTGACAAAATATAACCGAGTTATGGCAAATGGATTGTGAGAAAAAATGATGCAAACCACTTTCAGGCCTATTCTCTATGATCACTTTCACAATTCACTGTGTTCTTTTTCTTATCCCATTGGTTGCCCAGATGCAAAAGAAATAGTGGAAATGACTGTATGGAAGGAGTAAGGGCCCCTAAATGACTACATGGAGCAGCAGTAGCCTGTGATATGAATGAAAAAATAAACCTTTAATGGTGAAAGCCATTGACATGTTGGGGCTCTTTGTTATAGCATAGTGCTTAATCCTGTCTAGTACAAAGATCAAAGAAAGTAACATATTTTAATGCCTAGGATACAATGACATTGAATATTTTAAACAATAAAAAGAAGAAGGGGAAGTTGTCTTTGGTTTTTAGTGTTCTCTTATATTTGACAGTGAAAAATCTTAGTGACTAACTGGTTCAGAGAAGGTCCAGGAGTGCTAAAAACCCCCCTGCTCCACACACACACACACACATTTTGCCTTATATTACATAAAATGGTTCTTAGATATGATGGATTCAGGCTTTGAAAGAACAGAAACTTATAAAACTGGGTGGGCAATCTTCTTCAAGAACATAACATACAAATACAATTAGGTCCAAAAGTAAATAATTATTGAGAATTAGAAAATAAATTACAACAAACTAAAAATTCTTAACACTGAAAAATGCTGTGTCACAAAATCCAAAAAACATGACATATCTTTTATTAATTAACTACCTGACACACCTATATGATATTTATTCTTACTTTTGTGGCTGCATACTCTATCACCCCTTTCTATGACAATGATCTTTATTTCCTTAATAGAGAGAACAGAAAGATAAAGAATTGATCAAGTTTGTTTTTATTATTGATGCTAATTTTAATTTTAAATATGTGCATATTTAAAAATATTATCAGTTTTGGGAAAACCTCAAGTTCCTACCATATATGAACTGTAAGGTTTAGAAGGATTATCCACAGACTGGCTTTCAACTCTGTGTATTTCAAACCTTGTTTCTCTTCTTCAGTCTACATACTTCCAGTGCTGGGGACCCTTAAACACATTGATATCAAGGTAGAACCTCTGCCCTGAATCTCTGTGTCATGATATCAGGTGAGTTGGCACAATGGGCAACATAAATTTTCCTGGAAGACATGAGTATACTGAGATAACTAGTCATAACATGGAAGTAACTGAAAATACTATAACTATATCCCACTAAACCCATACTAAGTGTATCCCCAATTGTAATTTCTCTACATCGGATTTTAAAATTATGTAAAATAACATGGCTTCCCATGGACTACCTGATATGAGAAATGTAACATGAGGTAGTGAGATAGTTGGGAAGGGAAGAGTGAACTTAGCTGATTGCAGTTAAAATATCTAGAACTTTTCCCTAGGAATGAATGTTTTCATGAAGCTCAGGCTGATGCCTAAAGTTAGGAGGACACACGGCTTCTGGGGTTAAACACTCTACTCCCAGATTGCAAACATTGTTCAGGAAATTCTACATCAGCTTCATGACCACATTTGCTGAAAGCTAAGCCTTTTTTTAATGCTTTCATCAGGTGAAACAAAATAAAATCTCTTTTTGAAGTGGGTGCAATCCTATCCCACGTATCTCCCTCTCATTGCAACAAAGACAGTTTAGCAGTTACACTGAATTTTGTGTGCTTATAGGAGGCAAGACCATTCACTAAAGTGTCCAAGGTACATAATAAAGATAGACATGACCTATTGGCACAAGAAGGGTGTAAAGCAGTCACATTAACTAAAATATGACCCTCTGAATTTTTTAATTACTTAAGAGGATTGAAATGGAGGGTGGGGTGAGATTATCCAGGTGGGTTAGAAGTTGGGTGGAATTAATCTGGGAAGGCTCTTGGGGGGAGGGGGGATGTGTAATTTAGGGCACTAAAAGATACTGGTCAGCATCAGGGCTGCTCTGTTTACCATGTCCAGTGTCTATAATACTGCCCAGCATAAAGTGTTCAATTAAAATTTTTGGCTTGGATGAATGGATGGATAGAAGGAAGGAAGGTGATGGTGAGGGGAAGGAAGCATGGGGAGAGGTTGGGGGAGGGGAGAGAAGGAAGGAAAGAAGAAAAGGTAAAGGAAGGAGTAGGGAGGGGAAGGAAAGGAGGAAGGAAAAAGTCCTTTGCCTTAAGTAAATCACAGATTAGTGTGTCTCAGGTTTCTCACCTATAAATGAGTATGAAGAGAGTCCTTCCCTCATAAAGTTGTTGTGAAGATTGAATGAGTTAGTACACAGAAATCACTTGTAAGAGCACCTGGTATTCAGTCAACCTCAGTTACTACAGTGAATATTTGATCTTCACTTAGTTCCTTTGAGCTATTATTCAAGGCATCCAGCAAAAGAAGATATTGTTACTGATTGGCACAGAGAGAAGGGAGCTGAATTAGAAGAATAATTAATGAAAAATCTGTCAGGTGACCTGAAATCTCTATTCTAAAATTTCACAATTTCATGAGAGAGTCAGGAAGATCTGGGATTTGATTTTTAGGCAGGAATGAAAAGAAGAGCATGCCCTGTGATGTGGCCAGAAGACTCATCTCAATTGGGTAAATGCAATCAATAACATCCTGTTAGGAACTTCTTGTGGTCTCAAGTAAATATAGGCTACCTGAATAAAAGATAAACCTTCATTTCCTCTCTATGTTGTAGCATGATGATTTAGCTATTCCTTTGAAAGAACCAAACCAAACCAAACCGAACTGAACAAACCTTCCTGGTTACATGTGTCCATTGTAAAATATAAGAAAAAAATGGTGTGAGATTGTAGGATGTATTTAGGGCATTTGCAGAGAGGAGCATTAGAAATGTGGAATACAATCCAATGGGCAAGTCATTATAATTACTCCTGAGATAGCCTACTAGGGAAAAAGTATCATGAGCTGTTTAATCAACCCAGAAATGTGGGGGTGACTAGTTATAATTTAGGTGTTTTCCAATTAGCTAATACAAAACAGTAATAAATGGCTAGCTACATTCTTAACACAATGCTTCCATATACTTAAAGAGAGTTGTTGTAGAGTCCTTTTACAACTTTGAACTTGACTTGGGATATCCATAAAAAATTTTATTTATCAAAATTATAATACATTATTTATCAAAGTCATGGTCTTAAAAGAAATTTAGGTTCACAAAGGAAATATGAAAAATTACTGAGGCATGAAGTGGGGGCTATTTTAACTTATAGGTAAGCCATTGTGAATAATGAATCCTTTAAATAGGGACAAAGTTGAGGTCCAGGCATAAAAGACCAAATCACAACTGGTCTCCCACCATTTATGATCCACTGTTGCTCTTAAGGACAGGCAGTATCATCTTCAACACTACCCACATTTAACATTTTATGAGATGTACGGCAAAGAGCTGGTTGTTTCAAGGTGATCCCATGGAGAAATGTGGAAACACTCTCTTCAGGCAATTTACAAGCAGCAATGGCTCCCCTACTTGAGTTCAGCCTGAAAGGTCATCTCACTTCACTTGGCAAGATGAAACCAAAGGTTTTCCCTGTCAAGCACAGACCTTCAGACCTAAAACCTCCAGAACACATTTATAATCTTAGTGTGATCTAGTACTAGTATAAGGGTGGGATTAATAGTTTTACTTACACCTCAGACTAATTTTTGAAAAATCTATACTTTAGCTCATTTGTGTAAACAACACTAAGGATTATTCTCAAAAGGCATCTTTCTAAAGTAAGGGTACAATTTTAGAATAATATTTCATTTTTTAGCACATGGGCCTCTTCATTAAAGTAAAATCATATCTATTCAAATCCCAATAACTAATGAGGAAGAAGCATGGAGAAAAGAGCTTGATGCTTAAAGTCAGACAAACTTAGAGTAAGATTTCAATTTATTAGAAATAGTACCTGGAATAAGTTACTTGACCTGGACAAGCCTGAGTTTCTTCAACTGTAGATGGAACTGAGGAGCCTCACCTTGTAAGGTAGCTATGAGAAACAATATTATGTTCCAAATAAATAATAGGGGCTTAATATATACTCTGATTATTAGTTATGATCAACATGAAGATTTTATGGTAATTCAACACAGACCATTAATAGACGTAAGTTCAACTCCTGAAGGCCCAAAACTTAGGGGTATGATATTAGACAAATAAATTCAATTTCCTCATCCTTAAATGAAAATAGTATTGCAATCCTTGTAGAGTATATAATTTTAATCATGAAATATCAAAATGCAAAAATCTTCAAAAATTAAAAGCACTATATAAAGAAATATTAATATAATTGCTAGTACTATTAAAATAGCCAGATATCATTTGTGTTTTTGTTTTTTCTGCTTTTTCTGTCCTATTTCCAGTTGAAAGTTAAGTGTTTTATGTTCATCTAGTCTGGTTCTGCTAGTGTGATAGGAACAATGGCAAACCACCTTTGCTCCCTATTCAGTTGAAATATGACATTTCCTGAACTGAAATGATGCAATTCTAGATAGGATGTGGTGAGAAAGAGTTCAGAAAGAGTATGAAGCAATTTCTCCTCCTGGAACGTCCAGGAGGAATCCTCACCCACTGAGCAGGTTGTAATTGTCTGGGACCCTTTCTTCATGATCCTGGTGGTCTTCACCTCCTCAGCTACTCGCTGAGCTTGCCTACTGCCCTTTTGACTGTCTCTGACTCCTTCTGCATGTGTCTTTTCTCCCCAGCTATGAAGTGCTCTTCTTGGGGCCAAAGTCTGTATTTTAATTACCTTTGACCCTTCCATATCACTCCCTATTCTTCACATACTACTGATTAATTCTAATCTTGGGTAAATCCTTCGTTTTTACTACTTGTTACCTGAATATGGAAAAATGATTGTTCAACAAAATAACAAAGAATCCTGAGTTTCTCCATCTAGTGAACAGGATAACAACACTTGGTGCTTTACAAACATGACTTCATTTCATCCTCCCAGTAACCAAATGAGGTAGCCAAGGCACAGGAGAATAAAGTAACTTGCTCAAAGGGTAAAACAGTTTGCCAAGTTCGTGAGGAGTGAAACCAGGATTCTGACCCAAGGCCATACCACCCCAATATTTTTGACACTGGCTTTTGCCTCCAAACCACAGTTTCAAAATTTACTTTGGAATGTCAAAGACCTTGCATACAAACCAATTGCTAATTGTAAGATTTTGATTTGTGGATTTGTATACACATTAACTCTCTCATTTTATGAACCAAACCCTTTTATAATGTTCAATGTTATTTAAAGTAATAAAACTGCCCTAACTCATAAATAATCAGTGTCTACAAATGGTACCAAGGAAGAGTTTGCTTCCTGTTGACAGGGTGATTTATCCATTAGGTACAGCAGACACAGTGCCTACACACCACAAAACTTTTAGCAGCCCATGAAATTCTTCTAATTTCCTTTAAAATAAGAAGGAAAAAAATGCACTTTCAGGTCAAAGGAAATGTAGTGATATATATATAACATTAATATATTTATCTTTATACCAATGTAACTATGCAATTTATTTATTTATTCATTTATTTATTTTATTTTTATGGAGGAAGGGGCCCCTGATGATAATAATGTGTGCAGCCCCCTGAATGTCTACTAATGGCCCCACCTGTTGGCTGTGTGGAGTTTGCCAGCACTCTCTGTGTTACTGATGCAATTTCTCATCACACCTGCCTCACTCAGTGGCCACACTATTGCTGATTGGTGACTTCTAGCTCTACCCTGCAGATGTCAAGTGCAGCAGAGAGGTCTGGTTTGTAAAAAGGCATGACGCAGTGCTTTGGCATACCTAGCATATAATGGGAGTCTGGTATGAGGTGTTGCAAAGGTGGTTTCCTTCTCCCTTTCAGCGTGGGTGAAGAAACATGGCTTCTGGGGTGTCTACGTCACCCATCAGATGAGGGTTTTCTGGCCACAAATTGTCTAGCCATGAGAAAACAATCCACAGCAAAAGGATATTACAGAGAGGAAATAAAAATTGTCAGAGAAAAACATTTTAACTGCTTAGTGGGAAGCATTCTTAAATCTAGGTTCTAAGGAATGTGCTTGTCACAACCAATAACAACAATGACAAAACAGTTAGGTCACCTGGGGGCCAGGCCCTAGAAGGGAAGACTCTCCCCAACTTGTGCCTGCTTCATGTCAGTTCTTTCCCCTCCCCAAGCCCATAATCTTCAGCTCTTTGTAGCAAGCTCAGCTTCCAAAGGTTAGCCCCAAATACCTACAAAGCTTGAGGCAGGCTTCGGTAAGTCAAGGGACCTGAATGAGAGGACAAGAGCCATTTTAAATCCAGCTGGGCTGGGGACCAGAAAGACTTTTGGATTTTAACTTTTGTTATATTTGAACTGCAATAACCTTTATCCTCAAGTCTGGCTCGTGAGTAATGAATATAAAGTCCTCCTTTCAGCCTCTTAGTTTAAAGAAAGAGGAAGGAAATGGTCCATTGTTTTTCTAACCTTGCAGTTTCCTAGTGTAAAATGGAAAATTGAGGATGGCAAGTGAAAGCGGCAGGCGTCTCTACAGAAGGACATCCGGTGAGGCCAGGGCTGCTCCTGAGGGGGCATATAGGCACTGTGGGGCAATGGAGGGCAAGGATAAAAACCAACTGAAGTGAATTTCTTTTAGCAATATATAGTAATGTTCACTGCAACCAACTTTTTATTCCGAAACTTAGTATATAGTCTGTCCATTCTATGTCTTAAGCCCAGGGAAAGAAAATCTTCTTGGTTTTACACAAAGTGGAATAGTGCATGAGTGGCAATTTTCTCCAGCTCTGAGAGCGTTTTTGTTGTACCCAGAACAGTTGAAAGAGGTGACAGAAAAAGTTTTTTTTTTAATATTCTGTTCTGTTCATCCACTAATTTGGTCAAAAAGAGCTCTCAAGTTTGTTCAGCACAATTTGACCTTCCTAATAATGAAGGTGATTATGGGGCCCCCATTAGAGTTTTCAAAGCGCTTTGTATGTAAGAACTGGCTAGAGTCACCCAGGGCCTTAAAAGAAAAGAAAACCATACACTTGCTTTGCTCTTAGATGAGCAAATTTCATGAGTAATCAGAAACGACCCCTTTCTTATCTGGCAACTGCCTCTCCCACGCGGCTCTGTCAGAACAGAGAGTCTGGATCAGCGCTCAGGAGGCAGAGGCTCTCCCCAGGCCTCCCTTCTCTGGGAGCCTCCATCCCTTTCTCTGAGACTCAGTTTCTCTTCTGTAAAACCAGAGTTTTACAGAATGTGCTGTAGGGCTTTAGGATTGGGAAAAGGTGAGCAGGAAGGTGCTGCCCACCTCTTCATAATCAGAGCAGACCCCTTTTGTTGTACAGAGAAAGCTCTGAATTATCTTTCATTAAAAAAAAGTTAGAAAGCCCTGAGACTCAATGATCTCTACAGCACCTTTTATTTTGGACAAATTGTGACTACTAGTTGCTTACTTTGAGTGAACTATCCCTTAAGTCAAGCAATTGTTGGGATTAGAGAGTACTTTTTAATTCATTAATATTTATTAATTAATTGAGATGATTTTATCCTAGTTAGTAGAAAGTTGAATTCTGAAGAATCAGAATATAGGGGTGGTAAGTCCTGATATGAAAATTAAAGGACAAAGGTGGGGAAAGATTAGAGGAGACTCAGTGTATGGTAAGGCCTTACCTAGGGACAGCAGGCCTTAGCGGGGCAGCAGCAGGTGGCGATGGATACCCAAGGGACCCCAGAGAAGGCCCTGGTCAGCAGCCAGACCCACAAGCCTTTATTGGCCAGTGGCTTTCACATATGCCATTTTACTCATTCTTTACAAAGGAATAATTATTATATCTCCATTTTCCAGCTGCAGGAACTGAGTTTAGAGTGGCTAAATGTTGTTCCAGGGTCATCCAGATCATCAGTTCCAGAGTCAGAATTTTGGCACAAGGGAAGGAGAGATTTGCCAAATGGAAGGTGGAAGAGAAGACCAAGTTTCCTGGCCCTCTTTTCCATTTTGTTCCAGTTGCATGTTAAGCTGTACAGTCAGCCAGTCACCTACCATTTATAGCCCTTCTGTTTCAGGCTGTTGTTGGAAGAAGAGCAAAGAGGAACTATTCACTGTCTTTAGCTTCAAGAAGTTTACAGCTGGTAAGATGTGTATAAATGTGGTAGTATTAGCATTATTCACCCAATATTTCTCTTCTCTAACCAAACACAGAGTAGGCTATACATTTCTGCTTCATTATACTTAAATGTGTCCATGCTTCTGCCAGTGACACTGAGCTGAAATGATGTATGCCACTTCCAGGCGGAAGCTTTAGGAGTCTGGGCTCATCCACTCCTCTGTTTCCCTGGACCATGATAACTGGTGATATGTCCCATGGTGGGTGCTCCATCAGCCTAGATCCCCAGGGAGGCCAGTTTGGAGTACAACCTCAGACACACGATATGGATGTGTGTCTAGTAAGGAAAAAATACATTTTGTTTAAGCCGTTGAGAGTTTTGGAGTTGTTTGTTATCAGCATTACCTGGCCTATCCTGACAAAGTAGTAAATATACACCATGGCAGATATATTATGAAGCAGAGGTATATGTCAGTCATCTTCCACGTTAGTTTACCTACAGCAGCAATTCTCTTAAAAAGAGAGTTGTTAGGGGCTTTTTTCTTCATTTTGAAACCTAGCAAAATACATTTCACTCGCCTCCTATACTGTGGCCAGCAGGCTTCTATTCTTTAATTGAATAGTGTAAATGTTAATAAATGCCATTGATATAATTTATTATTAATTAAAATTTATTTCAAAGTTCCTACATTGTAGACTTATACATGTGGATGTAAACTTGAGGTATTTTTTTTTACACCAATTTCTTAACCATGACAAACTCACGGAAAACTGGACATGTGGAGGAAGGGAAGGACCTTAAACAGATAGGGAAGTATAGAAGGAACTTCCATTTTTCCCTTTGCAGAACTTTTTTGACTCACCCCATCAATGGCCATACAATAGTTTTAACCAATTCTCAACTTCAACCTTACCTTTCTACATTACTAAAATGCTGTTGCATTACTCATTACAAATACAATTCTCTGTTCTGATTTTTGCCCCTTCCATTGAGTTCTCTATACCCTAATTCTCCTCTAAATTCACGAAGTATCATTAAAAGTTAACAAGAAACCACCTGTAGACTGTGGCCTGGCTCTTTGCCTTGTATGAGTTTCCTCACTGACCTTCAGAACAACCCTGTGAGGTAGTCATTCTTGTTGTAGATTCTGTAAATGAGGGAACAGGAGTTTTTAAGGGCAAGTAACTTATCTGAGTCCCACAGCCGTTAATTGGTGGAATGAGGCAGTTTGCCTTTGGAACCTACACACTTTGCCCTCACACTTCCTAGGTCCCCTAGTTATCTTACTACTGAGGAGCACTCCTCTGAAGAGTGACTCGGGCATCTGCAGCCTCAGTCCCCTATTCACGCTATCACGTGGTTTAGGAGCAGCAGGGAGGCCAGAAGCACAGGGCTTTATGGGGCACAGAGAGCCAGGCAGCCAGAACACAGAGGCCACACACCCCTGAGAACAGACTGTGCGGCTGGAGGCAGCCAGCCAGAGCCCACTGTCCTGGGGCCTTTCTGAGAGGTCTTAAAATAGCACCTGACAAAGTGGAGACACACAGGTATCTCATATGACTGATCTCTGGAACTCCACGGATCACAGGAAATGCAGAGAATCAGAGGTCCAGGTCTGGGCCGGGCTTTGTTGTTAACTAGCTCCGTGGATTTAGCCATTATACTAATAACCAGCCTCTCAGCAAGGAGCGTGAATGCTGGTTCCAAGTACTGTGCTCAGCACTTCATATGCATGCTCTCATTTCATTTGCTCTTCCGCAAAACTACAAAGAGTAAACGCTGCTATTATCTCGCATTTCAGAGATGACAAGTGACAAGTATGTGACTCATCCAAGTACAAAGATAGGAAGCAGCACAGCCAGGATTTATCCTGGCCATTTTCTTTCTCTGGGCCTCAGTTTATTCATCTATACACTAAGAAGGTTGGGTCTGATGAACTAAAAAATCTATTTCAGCTCTAATACCCAGGCTTTTACACTCTGTTTCAAAGTTCTGTTTACACAGCGACACATATCCGGAGAATGTGAGATATTCAATTATATATCCTTGAATTTGCAGAATACAATTTGTACCACTCTCCCCTTTGCCCATTTTGTTAGAATTGGCCAGAATGGACCAAATTCTGATCAATGTAGCTACTTTTGCTGCAGCTCCTTTTATTAGAGAGTGCTTAGCAAATTCACTAGGAGATTCAATCCTCAATGACAAAGGTAATAATGAGAAAAAGATAGATGTTCGCACATATGCCTTTTTTTGTAGTAAAATGATGCAACCCTTTCCCCATCCTTATAGGTAAGGTTTATAATGTGGAGAAGCAAGTTGGGATTAAAACTAACTTCATCCTTTTCCCACAGTGCTGACTGAGGTTAACATGACCCCTGTGGTCAGTTCACTTGGGCAAGTTTGCATGTATTCATGATTTTAAGTCAACAAACTAACTAACAACAATCCCTAAATAATGAACTTTCTCTAGGGGCTTAGTGTTTCCTTGATTCTAAGCATCTAATTCTAGATAGCTTTGAACTTGAGGCTATAGTAGAATCAGCCAAATATGCCAGGTCCTGGACCCATCCTCAGAATGATTTGTGATTTAGGGTGGAGACCCAGAATCTGTATTCTTAATCTTATCCCCCAAGCAAATCTGATGCCCATGTTTTGCGGACCACATTTTGAGAAATGCTGCCTGGTCCAAGCACTGAATTCATTTACCTTCATTTTCCTCTAAAGAGATATAGCCATGTTGCAACAACATGGATGGACCTAAAGGGTATAATGCTAAGTGACTAAGCCAGGCAGAGAAAGACAAATACCATATGTGGAATCCAAGAACAAAACAAAACAAAATGAACAGAATAGTAGTAGACTCATAGATGCTAAGAAGTGACTGTTAGTTACCATGGGGTGGGGGTGGTGCGGGTGGGTGAAAGAGGTGAAGGGGAGAAAGAGGCTCAAAATCTCAATCATAATATAAATTAGTCACAGGGATGAAAGTATAGAGAATTTAGTCAATAGTCTATAACATCTTTTTATGCTGACAGTAACTACACTAGTTGGGGTGAGGATTTAATAATATATATAACTGTTGAATCACTATGTTGTATGCTTCAAACCAATATAATATTGTATATCAACTATACATCAATCAAAAAAAGAAGAAAAAAGAGATATAGACTGCCCCTGACATTTTTGCTAGAAACAAAGCATTTAGGTCGATTTGGAAGACCAATTCAGTTGTGGTTTGGTTTGTTGGGGAGGTTTTATTGTTTGTTTCTGTCAATTCAGATTTTTAATTGTGGCACACAGTCAATGCCCAAAAACATTCGTTCATGTTGAACGAAAAAAACATCACTATTTGACTTTTTGCTGTATAGCGAATGAACAAATTTTTCATTGAACTAATACACTCCTTGATTTGGGCTGTCTTCACGCCATTAGTCACCGTCTTCACGCCATTCCACATGGTTACTCAATAGTGCTTCACCCCATTCCCTTGAAAAAGTTCTATTTGAAAGTACCATCCTAGGGCAACCATGTAATTTATCATCCAAAACAGGACACTTGTAACACTTGTAAAGGAAGCACTATTTATAGTGTCCCTAGGACAACAGGCATAAAACAAGACTGTCTGGGAGAACTGGGAGATAAGATCAACCCTACTTTAGCCCGTTAACAAAGGAGATCACTAGGAGGCCACCTACTTGCCCAAGATTCCAAAGTGACCCCTCCTTTCTGATCCACAGTGTGGATCAGACACTGCTTTGTCTGACAGGACTTTTCATAGGACCTTCAGCTGCCTAGCCACCAAAATGTTTATCACTGCTGCAAAAGCAAGGGACTGGGTCTCTCTTTTTCATCTCCCTCACAATTCCTAGCCCAGGTGCTCAAGCAAGTGTGCCATATGATGGAAAGGTGAGCTAGGTAGCAGGATTCACTGGTCATATGATACTTAGGGGGCTCCCACCCAGCCTAGGAGGCCTCCCGTGGTAGGGGAAATCCTTTGAACTATAGAGCCAGAAAAACTGGGTTTGCTTTCTAGGTATGTGATCTTAGCACAGTCACTTAACTTCTCTGAGCCTTAGTTCTCTGTACCATAGGATTAATAATGTTAACCTCATAATGTTGTTAGGAAGATCAAGTGAGATAACATATGTAAATCACCTAAAAGGACCTTCTAAACATGGTAATTTCCTCCCACCCCACCCTGCAACACTGATCCTGCTGAACAAGAGTGATGAACTAGAAAAGGCTGTCACCACTTACTGTTCTTTTTTTTTAACAGTGTTTTAGTTACTACTGCAGCATAACAAATTGCCCCAAATCTAGCTGCACAAAAATAACCATTTTATTATGCTTGCTGATCATGTGTGCCAAGAGTTTGGAAAGGACATGCAGTGGGGTGGGGGTGGAGGGTTTGCTCTGCTCTGTGACATCAGGGACCTTAGCAGGAAGGACCTGAAAGCTTGGGGTGATTTAACTTCTGGAGCCAAGAATCATAGGAGGCATTTTTCACTCACATTTCTGGTGGTTAATGTTGGCTGTCACCCAGAAGGCCTATGAGTGACCTGGGTTTCCTCACAGCATGCAGACCCCTGACTTCTTACATGGTGGTTTAGGGCTCCACAGGCCAACATCCCAAGAGAACCAGGAGGAGGGTTAGGGTTAGGGTTAGGGTTAGGTCTTTAATGGCCTAACCTCAGAAGTCACATGGTGTCACCTCCACCATGATCACAAACCAGCCTAAGGAGAACAGAGATTCCACCTCTGGCCAGAAGGAAAGTCAAAGTCACCGTGTAATAACATTGCATGGGATTGAAGAACTTGACCTGGCCATATATGGAAAGTACAGTCTGCCACATTTTCCCTTTAAATGACCATGTGATAAAGGTACATAAATTTTAAAAAAGAAACCACCATATACAACACCTCAGAATCCCCAAAGGCTCTTTGATTTTCTGAACTTCAGAGATAGTCTAGGCTTTGGTTAAGCTGGCCAAGTCCCTGCCTTTAAGACACTAAGACATGGTTTTATGAAGTAAATTTGTGCCCCTACTTTTTAAAGCATTTATTGGTGAAAAACCAATCCTTATCAAGTCTAAGTTTTAGAAGATGGACATTCATATTTGGTGAGTTGTATGAGGAATTTACTTGTATACCAAATAAAATCTTAACCTGGCATTCATGGCCTCTTACAACCTGGCCTCTACCTCCTGTACCCATTTTACCTCCAGCTACACTGAATCACATGCCATTCCTAGAATAGGCATATATTTTTTGCCATGACACCTTTGTTTGGGCTATATTGTCCTCTCCCTGGAATGTTCTTCCACCCATGCCTATCAAAATCCTACCTGCCCTTCCATGCCCAGTTTCAGTGTCATCTCCTTTCTGAAGACTTTCCTGGTTGCCCATGAAGGTAATTGCTCCTTTGAAACTTCCAGAGATATTTATATATGCTTCTTTAATTTATACCACATTTCACCTCACATAAACGTTTCCATTTCCCAAGGTCCATATTCAAACTACACCTCATTCTTTCCCTCTGTCCTGATCCCCACCCTTAACTGTTGTTAAGAAGAAAACACTATTAAAGTGTTCCACCAGTTTTGGAAGTAACAGGTTCTCACCTGGGCAGAAAGTGTTGGCATCAAGAGGTGGTGAGGCATCAAAGTGCTAATGGGGAATCGGAGATGAGTCAGGTATGATTGCCGCTAGCCAAATGATCTCCATCTTGTGTCTCTCATGATATCTTCTTCTTACTACTCTGCTCTGTGACACACATACATACATAAACAACTTAGCCACTTAAAAGCATTATGAGTCTTTATGAGGAGTGCTATATTTTTTCACCTTAAAATTATCATTTATCTCAGAAATGTGGAAATCCATTTTTTAATGAGGAAATTTGTCTCATTGTTATTTCTTTTTTGTCTATTCAGGTCCTCTGCCCATTTTTTAAATTAAAATATCATTGATATACAATCTTATAAAGGTTTCACATGAGTGACATTGTAGTTACTACATTTACCCCTATTATCAAGTCCCCCCCACATGCCCCATTGCAGTCACTGTCCATTAGTGAAGTAAGATGCTATAGAGTCACTACTTGTCTTCTCTGTGCTATACTGCCTTCCCAGTGCCCCCCCCTACATTATGTGTGCTAATCATAATGTCCCTTAATCCCCTTCTCCCTCCCTTCCCGTCCACCCTCCCCACCCCCTTTCCCTTTGGTAACCACTTGTCCCTTCTTGGAGTCTGTGAGTCTGCTGCTGTTTTTTATTATTTCCTACTTAGCAAGAATCTCTTCAACCCTTGGATTCTTATTCCTTGCTCAGAACAACATTTACCTAACTCCCTATGGACACTCCTTTAATTTTTTATTTAATTAAAATATAATCATTTTATTACATTTTTATAAAAATATACTTTACTTAAAATATAAATAATTATATTTTAAATTACATTGACTCAGACTTCAAATTACATTGTATTTCTTTCTAACTGGACCAAAGGGAAAGTTTGAGCAACTAATCTCTCACTAAATACAGCCATCAAAGGGAAGAAAATCCTCCCCTTGGTAACTTTAATCCCATCTGAGGAAGAACACTCTCATCAGTTCAAGCACAAAAGTCCTCTTGCACTATTTAGCCTCACTTTTCATGCCAGAATTATGACTCTCCTTCATATTCCATTACTTGTTTCCTCTAATCTTCATTGTATTCATGACTTCAAATTTCACATCTTAAATTTCAGCTAGTACTTACTGACTTAGAGCAGTTTAACTAATTGCTGTTAAAGATTCATTATCTAGGTCACAGATTCACTCTAAGAACAGCACTCACCAGAATGGGTAAGGATTGGGAATCTCTCCTGTCCCTGTTAACCCCATGAGCTAAATGGTCTCTTGCTTTATGCATGTTCTCCTTCAAAATTCCAACAACTGACCCCAACAGCTGACAACAATCACTACTTAACCAAAAACAACAGCATTATTTTAACATACTAAATGTCATCAAAGAAAGTGCTACCACTTAAGGAGACAATCTACTCTACCCTGTCGAATAGTCAAAAGTGGCCCAACCTACTAATTTACCACGCATATGGGAAACCTCAGCCTGTCTCAGAATTAATTTTTCAAGCGATATCAAAGTGAGGTAAGCAAACAGTGGACATATCAACCCTTAGTATTATGTGATACAATTCATGTCTCATTGAATGATTTATTCAGTAGAACTATAAATATTTCTTAAGCACCTACTCTACCCAATCAAGGACACTATAACCCAATAGTTACCAGTATTTAGATTTTACAGATCAGTAAAATCCAAAAATACTTGATGAACTAACAAATACTGCCAACTTTTTATTTTTCTCAGGAGGGCAAAGACATGAAGATCAGTTAATCTCCCAGTGAAAGACTGGACCAGGACTGGCTGTTGGTATAGAGTGGTAGGTTAAAGGTAACTTAAGTAAATGGTCAAATCCACAAGATGAGAAAAGTGATCCTCTGGTCTCAAAGTTAAAATGTTAAAATTTGAATGTGGTAATTCACCCATACCCTTAGCCAAATTACCATTGCTTTGAAGAGGGATAGCCCCCAGAGTTGTAATAACTAGGCAGTTTTGTTTACCCAGCTCCATCCTTCCCACCAGATTTCCAGAGATGGGCCCACATTGTCCTACCTAAGGGTTTAACCTCTGCCAGAGTCTTAAGCTAACTCTCATCAATGGGAAAATCTTGCTGAGTAATCCTGAGCCTATCAAAGTCAGTCCTAACTCTAGTTTTGGTTACTGGGCTTTCTTTGTGACCTAGTCTGCAACTTTTAACCCAGTTTCTGTTATTCTCTTCTAATATGATTCCTGATGCCTTCTAATGGCTCTTTTCCCAATAATCCTAATAATCCAGATGGGCATTTACCCCTAAATCTCAGTCCCCATGGCTAGGCTTTGACAGTTATACCCTAGCTATTCCCAGCACCACTCTCACCTCAATAAAACATGATTGACTGCTTGCTCCCCTTCCTATAGCTGGAAACTCCAGCTAGGCTCTTTCTGAACTTCCTGCCTGAAAAGTTCTGGCTGGACCTGAAAGTACTGCATATTATCGGATTTTGCTGATGCCACATTTCACCTAAAATGAATGAAACTGGCAACCCCAGAAATCATGTGCAACATTTTGCAGGCATTTGTGTGTAGGTGTTTTTCTTTAGAAAGAGCCCTCAGCCCTACTTAGGTTCTAAAAGTTCCAAGATAAAACCACTGCTCTAGGACCATTTTCCTGACTGATAAATCTGAATTGTATACTTCAGGTTAGTATTTATTCTTATTTTATAATAAAGCCATGCTTTAATGAGGAGAAAGTATTTACCAAGGATCCTCAGTATCTGGAGAAAACCAGATTTAAGTCCAGTTTTCCTATTTATTTTCTAGTTCACCTCTGGCCTATGTACCACCTTTCATCAAACTGCTTTTACATTTTCCTCTGCTGGTCATGCTACCACTGGCATCTCAGTTTTTAAACAAGACAATAAATACAATGCTTGGCATATCATAAGCACTCAATGAACATGTCAGCTTTTGATACTATTTCTCAATCAAGTAGGGCCTCTTAGTTTAAGAAAGTGAAAATTCATGTTTTCTTGGCTGTTCTCCCTGGAAAACACTATCAATTTAATTCCTAGGCATGACTTTTCTCAAGGAAAAGTAAATTCCTCCAGATGTGTCCTCAGTTTCCAGAAGTCTAAGAGAGGCATAAGCGATCAGCAAGGTGCAGACTGGTCTCAGAAATGATGCTTGTGACCCAATGCCTTCACAAGTGTAAAGAAGTGAGGTGATGGCAGCCAACACCTGTCTGAGTAAAACTGTGAGGTGCTGTGTGAAGCTTGTGAAGGGCACGCCCTCCACCTGGCAGTCTTCCTTCCTCCTATCATGCTGTCTCCTACTGACCCTCTTACTCTGATGGTTAATAGCTGATGCATTTATTAGCTGGTAAAAGGAGAGCTGACAAAGGTAAGGAATGAGAATTCATTAGCACCTCAAAGAGAACCTTAAGTTCTGTGCTGAGGTTTCCAACAAGCTACATATCTTGTGAAGGAACAGCCCACGCCATGGTGTCCAGAATGCTGGATATCCCAGGCCTTGGATTTGATATTCCTGGAATATCTCAACTTCACCTCTGGAAACCAATTCCACTAGGTAGGTTTTCCTCTGTGTATCTCCACCTGGGTAGCTCTGGCTTCCCACTGGGTGAGTCTTGGCCTACTACTTCAGAAAGATTCTTAAATCTTAATCCTTTTGCAAAATCTCTGACCTGTGGTCATTCAAAATGTGTCTAGCTTGATGTTATCATACCTCTCACAATTTGACTTTTTTCTTATTTCTACTCAAATTCTTTTATTTACTTACATATATATATATATACCTCAAGATATCTCTACGACTTCTGCCTTGAATTAAGTCTGTCATTTAATTCATTAAAGACAGTAAAACTGACAAGAGTACAAAGGTGGTCAAGATAGTTCTTGTATGCGAAACTTCAGCCTCAACTTAGAAATCAAAAAAATTATTAAGCAAGTCACCCTCATGGGAATTCTAATCATGAAGCAATTTCTACTGATCTCTGGAAATTTTTTAACCCCATGATGCAGTAACACATCTACTTATTAAGTTTTTGGTATTTGATAACAACCGGGGTATTTAATTTTTACCATCCTCCAAAATGGAAACTGTCCTTAGTTCATTACAATCAAGTGAATGTAATTTAAATATCAGGGCCTTTGGAAAACAGAACTCACCTCTCAATGCAAAGAACAAATATTTGCATTACCTATTTATATTAAAAAATGCAGAAATTTCCCAAGCATTCAGCCAAGCTATAAATTTTTATAACTTCTTTGAATTGTTAACATTTTTTTAACACACTGCATTATTTCAGCTTTGTGAAGGGCTCAATAACAATCTTTCTGGTCAGGAAAAAGGAAAGGACATTAGAATAAAGAATGCAGAATAAATAAAAACAAAACAGTACAGCCCGTACATCCACTCATACAAAGACAACTTTCATGGTGAGCTATAAGCAATTATAATAACACAATGTCCTTCATGTTGATTTCAGCAGTGAAAAGAATTTCTCTAGTTATTGAAGACTTTCCTGGCCAAGTTTCAGAAAACAAATCTGATTCTATCCTAATCTGACTTCTGTGCAATGCAAGTCATGCACATTTTAAACACTGATATATAATGCTGCCATTCTTCTACGAACTGTTAACAGCTGTAGAAACTATTATAGCCAGCTTCAAAACATGTCTGTGTAGTCAGTGCTCCCCAGACACTTAGCAATCCCAAAGCTATTCCTGGACTCACTCGGATTGCAGTGCGAACACAAAGTTTTGATTTATGTTGGTAATGAAACAACAAACTTCTGATCTTTCCTCTAAATGGCCATTCAGATTACATGAACAGCATGTGCTTCAGGGGAAAGTGGAGGGCAGAATTTACAGAAACAAAAAGGAAACAAGAAAATAAATGGAGGGGCCACCCACAGTTACCTTAAAGACAATGCACAGTTATATAAAGCAGTGTCTTGGAGTTACATCTTGTGGCCACAAAGGCACTTGTGCTTAGAGAGAAAGAGATAGCAGCAGAGGCTTGGGATGAGGAGTTGACCTAGCAAGAGCATGTGCAGTAAGTAGAGACAAGCAGAGACATGTATAAAGCCAGTGAGAGACACGAACACACCCAATGTGCCAGCCTGGCTATGAGCAAAGATGCACAAAAGCCATGGGAGTCTCATTTAAACTGGAAGTTCCACTTCACTGAATCACGACCAAAATCCCCTGAAGCTGACAAACTCGTGCAAGGGAATTTTTTAGTTGTAGCAATCCAACTGCACCCAAAAGCACAGTGTCCACTGGAAATCTTCCTTAAGCTATGAGGTTCCCTTATTCACATTTGCTAGCTACAACTCAAAAATTTGGAAATGCTTCCTCTAAAATGTTTGTTTCAAGCTAACATTACAAGATGCCACCTAATCCTGCATCTAAGTTGTTCATAAAGAATGGAAATATTGATATGTAAATAAAACTCAAATAATGTCCACTTCTGATGGTAGTGATATAAAGAAATTTCCAGAGGATATTCCATAGCTTCTGTTTCCCAACTTAGAGAACAAGAAGGTGATAAGCTTGTACCTTCTGAAGATAAGTCATTTGCTTACTTCCCTCCCTGATGACTATGATAAAGAGGAGAAGCCACAGTATTCACTCACTTCTCTGTCATTGAGAATGCTCTCTACACTGAGTAGAGGAATAGACACCAGAAGAAAAAGAACAGGCCCAGCCTCTGTCCATAAGGAGTTCCAAATCTAGTTGGGAAAGGAAACATGAATAGGTTCAGAAAAGAAGTGAAAAATAGAGTAGCTTCAAAAGTGTTGAGGGTGTATACAAAGGGAGTAATGTAAGTGAGCTGAAGTTAAAGGGCTGCATAGCTATGGGCAAATTATTCAGTCTCTCAGAATTCAAAGTCAAAGTATAACTAAAATGTTAGGGAAAGCAAGGTGATAGGATAGCCGTAGTATCTACATAACATATTGTTCACTGTTTTTTGTATGTATTAAGTTGCAAACAATAGAATACTCATTCCAATCATTTAAATAAGGCTATTAAGTTATCTTGTATAACCAGAAATTTCAAAGTAGATCATTCCAGGTTTGGTCCTGTGACTCAGGATCTTTTTATCTTTTTGTTCCACCATTTGCTACTGTGAATGTTTTCATCCCATGATTGCTATTCCATGTTGCCAAGAGGGATGCTCTAGCTCCTGACATCACATGTATGTTCATGACAGGAAGAAGAGGGAAGGGGAAGTCCCAGTAAGCTCTCCTCTAATAGTTGTCCCTTTTATCAAGAAAATAAAAGCTTTCCCAGAAGCCTCACTCCAAGAGAATTTCTATTTAATGGCCAGAAATGTATCATGTGGCTATCACTAACACCAAGTAAAGCTGGCTTCCTATTATGTAAGATAATCTCTCCTTATTTAAGAAATTTAGAGTTTGTCTTCTGTGAGCCCAAAGCTAACATGGTACTATTCCCGTCAGCACATGTCCTAGGTTCTAAATTTTCATTAATAAGCTTCTTTCACCAGCAACAGTATCAAGCTCTTACCAATTTCCAGCTATCTATAGGACACTGTGCAGATCTTTGATAAGCTCCAGTTCATTTACCATCCTACTCCATGCTCTGAAGTCCATGTGGTCAGAAAATCCAACCTCTGTCATGGTGAGGGAGGACTTTTGAGGCTCAGCAGGCTCACCACTTAAAGACTCTCTATTTCCCCTCAGCTACCCACAACCCACCTACATGAAGTGCTGCAATAATTGTAGGAGGGGCTACATACACTGCTCCTAAAGTCATAGGTGAAGGAGCATCAGAAGCTTAAAGAAGAGCTATGCAAATCATGAAATAGTTTGATAGAAAAAAGAAATTTGTCTATAAAAAAGTGGCTGTAATTTTGGGCTTTATATTTTTTTATTCTTACTATAAGAGATATGTCTTGTGCACAAATTATATAGAAAGATGAAAAAGCTGTAAACATATGAAAACATATTCAGATACAGATGTATTATAAATTGGAAAAAATAGTATTTGGTTCTATTAAATGGTTTATTATAAATAATCTTTATATAGAAAAAATTTATAATGTAGTTAAATGTCTAAAATATCACCTGACACACATACACGCATTTTTTTTTCCAGAAGCAAAGTTGTCACACACACACAACTGCATGCCTGTCATATAACAAAATCTTGTAAAAGAAAATAATGTATTGTTCTTAATACTTAGGACTTCCAAAGTAAAATATCTCTCTTTACAGTCAATCAGAAGACTTCTCTGAACCCAATTTCAATGTTGCTTTAAAAATGCCCCCTCACTTACTCCTTCTTGCATAAGGGCAATACACTAAAAGGGCTCTAAATAAATACTTTCTACCTTGGAAGGGAGAAAAACACATTGTGAAGTTGTGTTCTATGTTTAGCATGCTTATAGGACCTTAGCAGGACTTAGCATCAGAATTGGGACCAGACTCCCAGCTGAATAGGCAAAGTACTTAATCTCTTTATAACGTAGTTTTCTGTGTACTTCTAAAACTTGTGATTTCATACATTTACATTTCAAAGCTGTTATTTAGATCAAAAGTTTTTGAGACCAAATGAGATTGTCAATGGTACCTAGAACCACGGAGGCCAAGAGAGCTATAAACCTAATCTGTTCAGTGCCACCTTCAGATCCAAATGGCTGAGGTTAGAAATGATTCTATCAAATGCAGAGTGGAATGCTAGCTTCTGGACCAAATGAAAAAACTGTCAGTGACTAGAGTTCAAGATGTTCTGGGAGTGCAATGGAAAGTACCATAGCTGACTTTTAAACAAGCATAACTTTTCAAACTAGAAAGGGCTCTAAGTAGGTACTTTGAGCAGGTATACATTTATCCTGAGGATGCTGCTATTGCTTACAACATATGGAGAACTCTGATCATTTCCTTCAGAACCTTCAGCAAGTTCTTAAGAATATCTTCAATTATTAACATCCTATTCTAGACTTTAATATGTTAAGTCTTTATCGTTTAAAGATTTCTTTCACTTGGGAGTAGGTGGGAAGAGTTTAAGAGGAATGGTAAGAAGACTGAAGTAGGTGGTGATGCTTTGAAGGACAATCCAGTGGGTAAGGTTGGTTATTAAACTAAGTTGGTGCTATTTTGCATTTACCTTATTCACCAAAAAGAATAATTTTCAAATGGGAAAAGATAAAGCAATTAACATTAAGAGGGCACTGAAGTTAAGATAGATATTAGAGAATAATTGTTAATTTAAATAAGAATTATACCCATGTGAACACACACACAAAAGAAAGGTTATAAAAAAACACTCCAAATGGCAGGCATACTTCATTTAATTATGCTTCACAGATACTGTGCTTTTTGTAAATAAAAGGCTCATGGCAACCCTGCACCACACAAGTCTATTGGACCATTTTCCCAACTGCATTTGCTCACTTCATATCTCTGTGTCACATTTTGGTCATTCTCATAATATTTCAAACTTTTTCATTGTTATTATATTTGTAATGGTGACCTGTGGTCAGTGGTCAGTGACTATGACTTGCTGAAAGTTCATAGGATGGCTAGCATTTTTTATTTAAGGTATGTATACTTTCTTAGACATAATACTATTGCATAATGTAGAGTGTAAATATAACTTTTATATGCACTGGAAAACCAAAATTTCATTTGACTCACTTCACTGTGATAATCACTTTATTGTGGTGGTCTGGAACCAAACCCACAATCTCTCTGAGGTGTGCCTGTAATCACAGAACCACAGTTGGTGACATTTAAGAAATCAAGGAGAAAGGCTGAGAACAGATCAAAGTTTCTGATTTCAAAGGGAAGGTACACGGTGAGAGAGGAAAAAGCAGAATCTAGAAACCACGTTGTTTCTAGAAAAATTCTAGAATAGAATGTTCAACAGATGGCCTCAATAATAAAATCCTACAATAATCAAGCTCATAGTTTTACAGACTTGATAACATGGAGAGTAAAAGAGACACACTGACTTGCCTAAGGTTATAAAACTGAGCATAATGGGGAAATCAAGACAATAACTTGGGTTATATCAGGTATCTTAGAATACTTAAAAAATTAAAGTGATGGTCACACGGTGGAAACTGGGTTCAGAAACAGATCAACAGAATCCACAGTCACAACAAACTCATATTTAATAAACAATTAGACTAGAAAACACCACAGAGTCACTGTATCTTCATTCCAGCAAAGCATTTTATGAGGTATCTGGTAATATCCTTGTAGACAAAACGGAAAAATGAAGCAGGGTACTGGTAACAGCTGGGAGGATATAGAAGAATTGGGTGGTTAAAAGTCATAGTAAATTAATGACTGGATATCACCTCTGGTGTGCTACAAGGCTCACACTGGAATATCATTAATGACTTGGGTTAGAGATAGCAAAAACATGTTTATCAAATATATACTTCATAATAATAAAAGAAAAATTGACCTAGAATTTAACAAAAAACTATACATACACACACAAACACATACATAACACTAAACACATATAATTTCTAGCAGATACAGGATGTGAAGAAGCTGGCTTATAATGGTTCACATAATAAGTTTAAAAGTAAATAAGAACAGCAAATAAGTGTTATTTGACTAAAAGCTCAATATAAGCCACCAGGGAGGTAAGGGTATCTAAAAAGGCAAACAAACTTCAAGTTTCTGGTTCCACATGTAGGAAGCTTAGAAGTTGCCATTCTATCCTTACAACAGGAAGATGAACAGACTGAAAAATCAATTTTTCTTGGATCCACAAGAGAGGGGAGGCCACAGAGCAAAGATACTTGACCCCAAGGCAGGAGAGAGAGGCACAAAGAAGGAAAATATTTTGAAATACTCCAGAGTACTCTGTAGTTCTGCATAAGTCCAGCCCTCAGGAGAAGCTAATGAACCAGAGCCTAACCTTCTGGGCTACTCTCAGTACCTAAATGGCCTGGGAGAAATACCTAACTCCAACCTACTGTAGTCATTCCATACCACCTTAGAGGATAGAAAAACACAAGAAACATTTGTGAAGTTCACAGCCCAGAGGCATGGGCTCACTAAAAGACTAAACCTGATCACTGACTACAGATCACTTCCCCTCCCCACATTACTAAAGGCCTATTAACAGCAGTTCCTTTTACCCAGCCCATCAAGAACAAAATTACAAGACATACCAAAAGGCAAAAGTCACAATTTGAAGAAATAGGGTAAGCAATGAACTAGACACACCGATATGTTGAAATTACCAGAGCAGAAATTTAAAACAACTATGATTAATAGTTCAAGGGCTTTAATGGATAAAGTAAACAACATACAAGAACAGCCAGGCAATGTAAGCAGAGATATGGAAATTCGAAGAAGGAACTACAAAGAAATGATAAACAGCAATAGAAACCTCTAATACTGAAAAGCAAAAAGAACAACTGAAAAGATAGAATGGAATAGCTAAGGATTGTAGGACAACTAAAAAGGTGTAACACATGTGTGATGGAAATACTGGAAGAAGAAGAGAGAAAGGAACAGAAGAAATATATGAAGCAATGATGTAATTTCCCCCAAAATTTATGTCAGACACCAAACACAGATTCAGGGAGCTCAGAGAACAACAAGAAGGATAAGTGCAAAAAAATAAACCCAATAAAATCCAAACCAAAAAAAAAAAACAAAAAACATGTAGGTATATTGTATTCAAACTATAGAAAATCAAAGATAAATTTAAAATCTTGAAAAAAAGTCAGAAGAGGTAAAAACACATAGAGGAACAAAGTTAAGAATAACACCTAAATTCTCAAAAACCATGCAAGCAACAGAAGAGTAAAGTGAAATGTTCAAGTGTTGAGCAAACAATACAAGCAGCCTAGAATCCTGTATCCTATGAAAATATCCCTCAAAAGAGAAGGAAAAATAAAGACTTTCTCAGACAAACAAAAATTGAGGGAGTCTGTTGCCAGTATATCTGTCTTGCAAGAAATATTAAATGAAGTTCTTTAGAGAGAAGGAAACTATATAGGTCAGAAACTCAGATTTACATATAGGAAGGAAGAGCATCAAAGAAGAAATGAGTCAAGGTAATGTGAAATTTTTATTTTTCTTACTCTTAATTGATCTAACAGAAAACTGTTCAAAATAATAATAGCAACAATGTACTCAATTATTTATGCTTGTGTATACATATGTTTATGTATGCTTATATAAAAGTAAAATGAAGGACAGCAGTGATACAAGGGATGGAAGGGAGGAGTTAGGATTTTTTTGTTATTATAAGGTACTCACACATCCATGAATTGGTACAGTGTTACTTGAAAGTAGCCTTGGATTAGTTGTAAATGTATATTGCAAACTCTAGGGCAATCAGTAGGAAAAGACATACATGCTCACAAGGGGGCAAAATGGAGTCATATAAAATGCTGAATTAAAACCACAAAAGGCAGAAAAAGAGTGGAAGACAAAAGAGGAATAAAAACATGGGCAAAAAATATAAAACAGTGACAAATATAGTAGATATTAATCCAACTATCTCACTATCTCAATAATCACTTTGAATGTCAATGTTCTACATATACCAATTAAAAGACAGATTGTCAGAATGGTTCAAAAACAAGATCCAACTCTACATTGTCTACAAGCATCCCACCTTAAATATAAAGACACATATTGATTAAAAAGTAAATGGACAGACAAAAATATACCATACTAACACTAATCAAAAGAGAACAGAAGTAACTATATTAATTTAAGATAAAACACACTTAAAGCAAGGAAGGTAAGCAGTGATAAAGAAGGGCATTACATATGACAGAAGGGTTGATTCTCCAAAAGACATAATAATCTTTAACATGCATGTGTACAATAACACAGCATGAAAATACATGAGGCAAAACTGATAGAACTACAAGGAGAAACAGATGCGCCCACTATTATAGTTGGAGACTTCAGTATCCCTCAGTCAGAAATGGACAGAGCCAGTAGGCTAAAAATCAGTAAGAACTCAGCAACATCAATCAACTATCTGTAACAAACATGTATAGACTACTTCACCCAACAGCAGAACACATATTCTTCTCCAGCGTGCATGGAGCATTCAAGATAAACCACATTCTGTGCCACAGAAAGGCAGTCTTAATCTGAGGTGACCCTACCCAGAGAATTATATTCCATTCCCAGCCCTGGGTTTCCTGAAGGACTTCTACAAACTCAATCAGTCCAGAAAAGGGTGATTGGACAGTGAAAGCCAGAAACATAAGGAGAGCTGAAGTATCTAATATGCTTAGCATGCAGAAGAGAAAACTTAGAAGCTGTAGGACAGTTAATTGTCTTCGAATATTTGGAATGAATCATGAAAGAGAGAAGACATTATATGTCAAAGAAAAAATTCTGGCTGCAGATTAGAGGAAGGCAGTTTCATCTTAACATGAAGAACTTCCTTATCAACTGCACTAGCCAGCTAAGGGATGACTGCCTTATCCACATATGTCCAACAATGGGCTCTCCAGCACCGTAAGGGCTGGACGGAAGTCAGATGACTACCAGTCAGGCATCTCTGAGAAGCGTTCCTGCTGCTGAGTCAAAGGATGAAGCAGATTATTTCCAAGAGTCCCTTCCATAGTTAGAGTTGGTTTTTGTTCCCAAATGGTATGACCATGAGGTTCTGAGACTGATTTTCTCTCACAGCTCAAATGCCAGTTCTTTGGATCACTTAAAATAAATGATCTTAACTTTTCCCAAAGGTTGTTATCCATGAAATTTCCAAATATGAAAACTAACATCTTTTCCCAATTCCCACACTGCCTCTTTCTAAGATGTTAAAATGACTGTTAACTTGGTTAAAGTGCCAGCTTCAGGTATTATTTCCCTATATTTGCCTCCTTCCTGTAATTGTCTCTCTGTGGCTCCTTAGATTCTGAATCTTCTTAATGAGCTGCCAGGTCTAAAATTGGCTCTCTGCCTAGTTTGGGGTTTCCCCAGATAAGAGGTGTGAAAAGACACATCACAACCTTGGCACTGGGGAAGTCCCAAGGCCCCTAGAGAGCTGAACTATTTTATTTTAAATATTAAATAGAAGAGAAGATTGACTAATGAGTATGGGAGAGAGGGGGATTTTCAGTTGTAAAATAGTGACTAGATACTATTTTCACACAAAAAAGATAATTTATCTTCACTGATTCATAAATATATACTTCCTTGACTGATTGATTCTTTTATCAACTGTCTGACACTGAGGCTGTACCATCAGAAGGGTCAGGTCCAGGTTTACTAGCATTACGACTAGGTTATACATTAGCATTTGAACCAAGTAGAAAGTTTGTGATTACTTTTCTGAAATACTGAAGAAATCTTAGGCAGATGATGCCTAAATGTTACCATATACCTAAGGTCTGGGACAAAGTTTTTAATAACTTTCATCTGTTTACATTTAACTGGAAAATGCCAGTAAACTTTGGAATATATTTGTTCACTTTCTATGGATTAAAATGTGACAATCCTCAAGTCATCCAGGTTCTTTTAAAAATTTTTTCATAGTAACAGCCCCCTTTAATAGACCAGAGAAAAAAATTCTGGGAAATAGTCTATGTCTAATCAAGACTATGTGTACTTACTGTCTGAGCCCATCGTGTAATGAAACAGAAACAGCTTGTGTGGGTCTACTCATCTTAACTGCTAACCAGGTGGGTCAAAGAATTGGCAGTCACCTTGTCTAAAAACTAACAAAGGAAATTTCCTAGTTAAAGGAATCGGCATGAGAAAATGACAGACAGGAGATGGAAGATGTTAACTCTAAGCATCCAAACCTACACCTGGGTGCTGAACTTTAAAAGCCAGGCAAGATGGAAGGAGTGGAGTTCATACAGGTTAACACTCTAAGGGCCCACAGCTTCCTCTTCGCTGCTCAATCCTATATGAAACTTGTGTGTAAATTGAGTCTGATAACAACAAATCTGTTTCTCTGGAGTGGCTTTGGCTCTTCTCAAGTAACACCAACAGGAAGGGATCGAGGGCTTTCAGAGGATAACCCACCAAGATGGCCAATAGAAGAGAATAACTCCAGGGAAAGATAAAAGTCTAAAGGATAGGAGTTATACATTATTAATGAAAAATTATATTTAGTATACACTAAAAAAGGATACCCTAAAACTAGTTTAAAGCTACCAAGTTTATTTCTGCCTTAGAGACGCTTCGAGGAGTGTTTTACCCAGATGTTACCATGGCTGGCTCCTTCTTGTCCTTTAGGTCCAGCTCAAATGCTACATTCACATTTCTCTCAGTTTCCAGACTAAAGTAGTCACCAACTTACATTCACTTTGTTATCTTTATCCCTGTACTCTGAGCATTTTGAAATTATCTTGTTCTTTTGTTTCTATTGTCTATTCCCACCTTCTAGAAAGTAAGCTCTATGCAAACAGCAATCCTGCCCATCTTGTCACTATTATATCACTCACCCATAGAAGAGCACTTACTACATGGAGAAGTGTTTAATATCCATTCATTGAATGAATGAGTGACCAAATCGGTGGCAGAAACTTCTGAGTTTTGATACCTCAGAACTAAAGGATTTTCTTGTTTTTAATGGATTTGCTAACAAATTTTCTTGTGAGAACTTGATTCCCCAATAAATACCAGGTAAATGAAGCATGTAAATGGGAAAGCCCATTGTCAATGACATTATCTAAGCAATTGAAAGAACAAAATTTCTAAGCACATGTTATTATTAGAAAATACAAACTACCAGACAATAAAACACATTCATAAAATAAAGTTCTCTATTATTTACTGTTTCTGACCAATACACCATTACTTCATCTTTTTTCTGACCCCCAGGGAGCTGCTGTATACAAGAACTGTCTTTTTATTTCAAAAGCAACTTGATAAGAGTAAAAACAACTTTCAAAACCCTACCAGGAACTTAACTTTGCACTCCAAGCATCTTTTTTACCACCTTCATTGTGTGAAATGATATCTGTTTTATCCATCCTCCCACCAACTCCTGCTAAGAAACGTAAGCAGAGTCCCAAATCCTATATCTGGAAGCACCAGAAGACTGGGGATATATACTTCTATTATCCCTATCAATAGTATTTCTTGCTACACCAACATGCCAAAACAATCACTTGCTAAAATGTGAAAATCCCACAACCAGTAAGAAATACCAAAAAGATTTTTCTTTGCAGACAAAATAAACATTGCCATATGAAGTGTATATTGTGAATTAAATAATTAGAAGCTGGATGCCAAAGGGCCAAGGTAATAATTGCATCCACCAGGCTTCCTACATTTTTTATGATAGACTAAGTTGTGCAGGGACTATCTATGGCTAAATGGGAAATTCATTTTCACAAACCCTGTCCATTTAGTCAGAAAATACTCTGTTTTAGCTTTAGTGCAAGAAAACCGCACCATCACATAAAGTCCATTTTGTACATCTAAAAATACAACATGTCAAAGAGGAATTTGCCGCTTGTCCCTGGCTTTCAGCTATAGTGAATAGCTGTGGGCTTCCCCGAGCAGGAGCACAACAGTCTATGCAGGAGAGAGCACACACTGCTGACTGCATCAGGAGGAGAGGCCACCAAAAAGGAACACACTTGCAGGAAATTTCAGGCAGGATTTCCAGAAGGTTGGAGAGAATTCCATTAAGTTAGCCAGACTCCATGCCTCTAAGGGCTATACCATGCACACAAGGCCAAACAAAAATGTGTGCCTCTTCCACAGAAGCATGAGTCAGAGAATACAGCTGAGCCTTGGTCTTGCACTTTCCTGCCTGGATTCCTCTGCTGTCTCCTTTCCAACAGGTTGCTCCCAATTCTTTTGTGGAGGCCTGAGTCAAGCTGCATATCCTCAGAAAAGCTTTTCCTAAACCATCTTGCCTACAGCTGACTTCAGTGTATTTTGTGAGCCCCTGCTTGTCTTTCTCAATGTGTAATGGGATGCTATACACATCCCCATAACCTGCTTCTGTTCTCATTCTAGCCCGTGTGTCCTGTCTACAGGTACATTATAATCTCTTCACCAGGGATGGATGCCCCTTTTTCCCCAGAGTTTTGTACAGTACTTTCACAAGAAAGGTATTTAATAAAGACTGGAGGAATGACTTAGCAAATTATATTCTCAGAGGATTCATTCCTGAAAACCAGGGGGTCCTAGTGTAAGAGCTGGAGATTGGAGAACACTGAAATGTGACTGGAGGGGAAAAAAAGAATTAAACGTAGTAGGCTAAGGAGGAAGAGGTAAAGAACGACTGACCATCCCTTAGGAGAGGGCCAGGAAGAACCTTTGGACCCAGCAACACCATTTCAGGGCTGAGCAGAAGATAGGAAGCCCAGAGGGGATCCAGGAGGGACAAAGACTCAAGGCCAGGAGAGAATGGTGGCACCAAAACCAAAACAGAGGGCTTCTGAAAGAATGTACTACATGTTGAGGCAAAAGTGAGATAATGTGAGCATTTCTGGGTGTATGTGTATGTGTTTAAGGGGCACCCTGAGGTGGAAGGAAGGTAGAATGAGGGGAATGGATGATACAGCACAATCAAGTTCACTTACTGGACACTGAAGACTGGTTAGGCAACATTTTGCTCCCAAACTGCTTTCTTGTCCCAACTGCAGCCCCAGGGTGTTATCTTCCCAAACCACACTAGCTCTGATGATGTTTGAGGACTGAAACCTGAGAGCTTCCAAGGTCACCAACATGATTACTGTGCTCATTTCCATGGTGATGCTTTCCAACACTTCACCTCACTCTTTTAAAGGTAGAATAAGGACTAATTAGGTAATTCCCTCTAGCTCTAAATCTCTCTGGAAATCAAAAGTTGTCATGGCTGAGCTCAATTCTCCTAGTGTCCACTGCTGGCCATTCTGAGCAGCCTTCCTAGACGACCTGACCCAATTAGATAGAGGAGCCCAAAAGAGCTTCCCAATGGGACCAAAAGGACCAGCATAAGATGGAGGCAGAGGCAGTCCCCCTGTAGGGTACTTTCCAGACTTCAAGTACAGCTCATCCCCTAGGCAGTGATACACACGGGGCCATAGCGCTCTCTTCCTAGTCATGTCTGTAGGCAGAGTCCGGCATGCTTCCTAAAGTGTACCTCTCACCAGGGAAGGGAGAGGAGGGGAGTCCCAGTAACACATTCTCAGATCACCTTACTTCTTTGAGCATTCATGTTAATGCTTCATACCTGATGCTTAGACATCTCAAGTTAGACTGTTTATCCCCCCTCCCCTTTTTAGTAGAAAGAGAAAAGAGGAAAGCAATTCAGAATCTGCTCTCCCTTCACTTGGGCAAATTACACATTAAAGCAGCATCTCCACATCATATTTTCTTCCTCCTCTGCAGTGCTGTCCTCACTTCCCCCAAAACTTCCCATTTACCATCTCTTTTAGGAGTATATTCAAGAATGTGCCCTGCTTGGAAAAGTACAAAAGGAATAAACCCCACAGTCACTACATATGCTAAGATATTCATGGTATCATCCTGGGTTCTGCTAAAAATAGATGTAGTATTTGTCTTCAATAAATATATAACCCAATACATGAATTTCCCTCCCATCCCTGTTCCCAATGGTAAGGAAATGGCCCAGATGGCACTGTCTTGGATTTCCATTCTGGGGCTTCTGCTACTTTCTTATAGGTTTGTTAACCGTATTAGCGAACCCCAGTAAAGTGAATAGCCTGAAGCAAGAGTTTCTGAAGGAACTAAATTGCGCAGGTTCATTTTTACAAAATTTTAAAACAAATCTACTCCCATCTAATGTTGTCTTGTAAAATGTTTGTAGGAAGTTTCTTTGCTCAACAGCTTATTAAGTATCTTTCTATCAGTAATATAATTTAGAGAATTGCTATAGAATCTATGGAGTTTCAAGGTAGTAAGAGACATTTGTTCTGGTCTATGGTACTTCAAGATCATTCTGTTGACAAGAGCTTATTTCTGTGTATGTTGCCATAATCTAAAGAGCACGGTTTGACATGATTCTGACTACCCTGGACATGGTCAAGATGGTCTTGGATTGTGCCAGCAGTTTTCACATTCAGTCCCTGGATTTCTATTCACTTCTTTTTTATTGATGGTAGTTCACAAATGTTTGTTATTTTAGGGTAGCTTTACAATAAACAATAAGGGGTAATTTAAGTAATGTAACATGAATCCACAATCACGAAGGATTTTTTTCCTAGTTACTATTCCTTTGGAACAATTTAAACTTCTAATCAGTGTTTTACCTTGTCTGTAATTACCACTCTGTGAAATCACTCAGGAATATTTTGATTTTAATGGAAGGAACGAGTTTCTAAGAGTCCAAACTTCTCACACTATAGCAGGTATTTGGGAAAGTCAAGTGGAATTTGGGACCAGGAGTGTTGTTCCAGTAGCCCCCAAAACCACTCCAAACTGGAAGTCTGTCTGATTAATTTGTTTTATCTCTATTAAAACTTCACTTACTAAAGATTATCTAGACAACCAAACTCAACACACTTCATTTATACTGAAATGCTTTTAAAGGAAGAAATTGCCAAAGTCTTATTCTATATTATTATCAAGTAAGGGTAATGTCCCCCCAAACCCCTGCCCAAGGACTTCTGTCAACATCTGGAGATGTTTATGTTTATTACAAGGTAGGGTGGGGTGAGGGGAATTGACTCTACTGCCATCTAGTAGGTCAAGGTCAGGGATACCGCTAAGCATCCTCCAATGTGCAAGCCAGCCCCCACAACACAGCATTAACCAAGGCAAAATACTACCAGTGTCAAAGTTGAGAAACCCTGCTTTATACAAGCTAACCGCTATAAAGTCTGTATTTGGACGATATAAAAATTACTGCCAGTCAAAGAACTGTGCCCATGGTAAGAGTAAAAATGACCATAATTTAGAAGGATTTGCACATTTTCTTAACATTTCTGGAACATCTTAATTCTGGCTCTGAATTATTTAAATTACATTTTCAAAACAGTCAATTGAACAAAATGAAGAGGCTTTATATAGTTCATGTAAGTTTTTCTATTTTGGAAATGAGAGTTTTGATTAAAATTGGCATTTCTGAAACTCTAATTGCTAGTTATTGCTGAGGAAAAAAAAAAAAAATTTCCAAGCCCAGCCAGATGGGAAGTCTCAAGATAAGAAATTACAAGCCAATGTTCATATTTCAATCAGAAGAAAAATTCTGTTTAAATATTCTGTTTATACATTTATAAATCTGCTTAAATAGTAAGCAATGCATTGCTTCAATTAATTCCTAAACTGCTATTACCTGGCTAATTTTCTAACATTGGGTTTAATTCCCCAAATTTTATTAGCTTACTAATAAGCAAAACAGCATTTTTATAAGAACACTGTATAATAAGGACTCTAAATTCTAATGGAATCAGACTGGTTTCTGATATGGTAAATGGCATCTATTTGTAGATGTATAATCTGCCCGTATAAACTTAAATTGTCCATGTTTCAAAACCCTTTTCTGATTGAAATACAATGAAGTGTTTCAGTTTATATTCATAGAACCAGAGCAACACAAATGTCTTCTTGATATTAAGTCTTAGGAACATGACCTCCGTGTCTTAGGCAACTTCTGCTCTTCTGCATCAGAAAGCTCTCTTTTTCTCATCTGCCTTTCTTCCTTTTCTCATCTGCCACTTCCCAGGAGAAAGGGGTGACAGATGTGAAAGACTCACAGTGGAGATATGTGGGGAGAAACCACCGTGGTTCCTTCTGTCACCCATAAAACTGAAAACTGTCCCCAAAAGGAAGAAATGGCCAAGTGAGGGCTTTCACTTACTGAAATTAATCTCAAACCCTTCCAAACATTAGAATCAAGCCACACACACAAAAAAGGTTCTTTTTGAGGAGCTAGCTTTTTGTAGATTTATGGAACTGTTTCCTTTTATTCAAGTCTGCTGAAAGCCACTGAAAAGAACTCCAAATTGAGGGACATCTTTTGCTAGTTGCTTGGGTTTGACAAATAAAGCAATCATCGAAATCAAGGCATGTGCACTGCTTTTAAGAGCCCTATTTGACATAATACAGCAGTGGGATGGCTAAGCAAACAATTGGCATTACATAACATAATCTCTTAATGTTGTAGAACCAACAGTCAAATCTCATTGCTTTATTGCTTACAAAGAGTTGATGATAATAAAGTTGATTGTTAGTGCAAAGATATGAAATGTTCAGTAGTTAAGAGTTGTTAATGAAAGCAAAGGAACACAAAAGAGGAAAAATAGGTTTTAGCAGCCCAAATTCATTGCTAATTATTTGTGCATTCATTATAGGCTGACCAAGGCTAATTATCTAATTAAACTAAAGCACTGCTGCCTTAGAGAAATTTCTTGCACCGTGATGTTGCTTGTTTATTACCTCAGCAGGTCCTATTGAAATGTGCAGTTAACTCAAGGCATGTTTTGCTTTCCCCAATAGCAATACATGGCACTCTTGTTTCATGATAATTTATGCTTAAAATGAAAAAAAAAAAGTTGTCCCTTAAAAAATACTGCAGAAACTTAATAATAATGGTAAGCATTATTCTAAATAAGAGCTCTTGTTCATTTTATTACATGATTTATATTCAGAAAATGTCAGTATAATCTGCTTTAGGTAAAGACAACACAGACACAAAAGAGAAATCAAATATTATATAAATATTACTGAGTATTCTCGCAATATGTCATTTTTAGAAATACACTTTCAAAGTGTCTTTTGTGATGCTCTGCAATATTTCATGGTATGAAATTCTATTATTTAATTTCATGTAATTATAATTTTTTTAATTCATAAGTTTTCCTTAAGCTAGAAGGAAAGTGGTAAATCATTTAGACTAAATTCTTCACTTTATAAATAAGGGAAGTGAGGTTCCAAGAAGTGAAATGACTTACCCAAAGTCACATAACAGGTTGCTAGAACCAGGAATAGAATTGATATCTCTCAGTTGATTGTTCTTTCTTCCTGAATTCCTGTTGTTCCACTTTCAAATTATACTGTCATTTCTCATACTTCATCTACAATGCTATAACAAAGCATCTAGTTGGAAAAACTTTTCTTTTTTCAAAAGAAGGCTTTAATTAGTAGCATTTCACTCCACGTATAATACTATCCCTATTTGTTTCTAGTCAGTCAAATGTCTCAGGATATATTTTGTTCCTAGGCAATGTGATTCTAAATTGGTGAACCATAAACCACCAAGCAATATTTATTTGAGAAGCATGCCTTGAGAAAAATATTTCCCAAGAAAATACAATTTTATTCTAAACAGTTTTTCCCATCTTTGCTTCCCTTAATCCTGAGATACGATGTCTGTTACCTGCAAGGACACAATACTCAGGAGCCTTCTCCTGCCCCTTTTGCAGTCATTTTTCAGGCAGGCACCAGCAATGAACGTACACTTTTTTTCTGCCAAGTTCAAGAAGATGATTTTCCCTTTCACTGCCTCTTGAAGATGAACATCAACTGTTTCACCACTTGTGATTCAAATCCATTAATTAAAATAAATATAAAGTAAAAATCTGTCTTACAGCCAAGAGGAAAAGGACAGATGGGGAAGCGGAGGAGGTGGAAATAGCTGATGTCTTCTCAGAAAAACAAGAAGCATAAAATTGGGGGAAAAAAAGTTAATTAAGAGAGGTAAAGGGTGTTAATTTACAGTTCAGAATTATTTTGGGTCTCAAAATAATTGCACTAAAGGAGAAGAGGAAAACCTATTATCAAATTGGTAGGAGGATATTATCTTAAATCATCTCCAAAAATGGTACTACCTGGCTGTGGGCAGTGTTTCAGCCTGAGGATAGCAAAAGCTTCTTCCCTTATAGACAGACTTGTGAAAGCCACACCTATTTTCCCCCCTCAACCTCCCTGTGCATGCTCCTGATTTTTTATTTCTTTCTCCCTTGCCTCCTATTGCCTGAAATAAGATACTGGTCAGGCAGAGAAAAAAGGAACCAGTTTAAGTCCTTCATCCCAACCCTACACACAATTGTCTACAGTTAGAAAACAATGCCTAGGGGTTAGACCACACAATACAACCTCTGCAATTTATTGGTACAATGTGTACATCTCAAGTCTAACCTGAACACTAAAAATTCCTGAGCATAGAATATTTAACTGAACAGCCTGTACAGCAAACTGATTTGATTTCAGCAGAGTTACTGTATAAGACCTTAAGGGACATGGACAAAGCTAAGAGAATTGGTATAATAATTTTCAATAAGTGAGATGGAAGAAAATATGTACATTTGGGTTTGTCCAAATTGTCCTTATAATTGTTTCCGTTATCCATGGTGGGCTATTAAGATACAGCAAGAATCTTAAAGATCATCACTTTGAATCATGAAGAATTTGACCTAGTGAACTTAAGAGATTTGCTCAATAACACACAGCTAGTCAGTAGCAAAGCCATATCTAAAACTAGTTCTTCTGCCTTTGGAACCATTCATTTTTTTCTTACAATTTAACATTCATTCGTGATAATCAATGAGAAATACATGCTAACATTTTTTAAAAAGTGAAAGCCATAATATAAACCCAAAATATTTCAAATAAAATTAAGTATAAGTAAATCAGTTTAAAAGTAAGAAAATTTTTGTATCAATTTATTTGCTATGTTCTATACTAACAGAAAACACAGCTATCAGAGTACTGTGGCAAAAGCTACTGAAGAACAAGAAACTTCCTGACACTTTAAAAAACAAACAACTGCAGGCTAGGAACTCTGAGCATATGAGAATGCCAGTACTTTTATACTCTCCTGGCTGGGTCCCAGTATGATCAAACAAAATGGGGAAAAATGAATTCTGAAGGAAGATGTGGGAAAAAGTCAAAAGGTAATCTATCTTATGAATTAAAGAAAATAAGACCTCAGAAAGAGAAGGGCCAGGGGAAGAAGGATAAATGACAAAAAAAACACCCCTAGTTACCAAAGTATGAAGAGAATATATAAATGATCAGGTAGAGTTAAGCAAAGCGGATATGTGTGTGCATGTTGGCTGAGGGCTCTTCCAGTTTTTCTTGGTTTCTGGTTAATTAAGCAACTGTTAAAAAAAAAAATTCTCAACTTTACTCATGCTTCTGTGTGCTTCTCCCATTCCCAAAGTTAATAGACATGGGCAGGAGATGAGATTTAAACTTTATCAGTCTTACCTATCACCACATAGCTGTCAACTCACAAAAAAGAAAATGTGGAGAGAATATACTTTAAGAAATAGACTGCCAAAGCAACAGCTCCTCAGCAAGCCCTGTCAGCTCCACTTACAAAACAGACGTCTAATCTTTACACAAGTTCTCTTATCTTTCCTCTGGGTTACAAGCTCCAATCAGGGTTCCTCTGCTGTTACATTCCCCGCACCACCAATCTCTGAAAAATGTAAAACAGATTAAGTCAATTCTCCCAAAGCACTCCAGAAGCTTCTATTGCACTTACAATAAAATTCAATTCTCTACCATGGCCCTCAATTCTCTAAAACCCCCTAATCGTGGCCTATAAGGCCTATCTAATATGACCCTTGTTTACCACCCCAACTTCATCTCCCTCCAGGAACTCTGAAGGTTAATAACCCCACAGGCCTTCATTCTTAATCCCAATTATACCGAGTTCCTTCCACCTGGTCAAAGTCATGGTATCCAATACCCAGTTTAAAAACCGTCCTGCTGTTTCCTTGTCTTGGAATGTTCTGACCCCAGATTTTTTCTTGGCTGACTCCTTAATATTCAAGAGCCGCTCAAATGTTACCTTTTGGTCATTCCTGACAACCCAGTGTACAGTAACAACACACACACACACACACACACACACACACACAGATATCATGCCACCCTATCATCCTGTTTTGTCTTCATAAATTTATCTCTGACTGAAATTATGTTGCTCATTTATTTGCACTGGGTAACAACCTCCACCCCTAAAATATACACACACACTTGCAGGTAAACTCCTGGGACTGCAGATATTCCTCGCCAAATTCCCTAAGCCTAGAACAATGTGTAGTACCTGGTGGATACTCACTATTTATCGAATGAAAGATTTCATCTATCTCCAACTTTCCCCAAATCTTGTTTCTGCCTTGTATTTCTAGCACCTGTTCACTATCACATGCTTTCTTTTCTGGATTTTTTTTGGTCTTCATTCTTTTTACTGCAACACAAAGAAAAACAGAACAAGGAGGGAAAAAAAGGAGGTTAATGGTAACAGAAACATGTTCAGCCAATGCTACTGCCAGTGGGGCAGAAGGCTAAGTAAAGTGCTCCTTAAGGGCAAAAGCTCTTAGGATTGATCTCACCCATTAGGGCTGCTCTTAAGGACAGCATCAAAAGGAATTATGGAGGAAGCCTCTCTGTGGCATAAAAAAAGTACCACATGCTATGTGTGGACACTGGGCAGTTCTTAAAAATGACAACATGCAAAAGATTCAAATGCAGCAGCTTTGACATCATCTGGGAATCTGTACTTTCAAGAACTCCCCCGGGCGCTTCTGATATAGGCAGTCTTTAGAAACTCTGAACTCTTGGATCAAATAAAGAATAGCAAAGACCTGAGGGATATTATCAGGTAGATGGTTTAATCAATAGAATAATTTTTAAAAATCTCTGTCTTGAAGCTCTCAAGTCAAATTCCATTTCAATATTTGCTACTATTTAAATCCATTGGTCTTTACAGCTTTTAGCTGTTTGAAAACTATAATAGCTACTATGCTGTGAATGCTATCACCAGTGTTTTACACAAGTATCTTATTCCATTTTATAGATGAGCTGCAGTTAAATAAGTACAAACAACTATTAAGAAGTGACAGACTCAGAAATCATCAGATCTGTACGTTACTAAAGTCTGTGTTCTATGGAGGCTATACCTCCCACCAAGTATATGTTAATAAAAGTACCAATAAATAAAAATCCAGATTTGTAAATGAAAGGAAAGGATTTCTTCTAAAATTCCTCACTTGAGAAAATATAAATATTCCTTAATATAAATATTCCTTACTTTAGTATTGCATGGGATTTTATTACAAGGTGAACTTTGATGGTACACTTAAATACCTTAACAATGGCATAGCAACTTCTGAAAATGAATAATCTCAAGAGTCCTTTTCTAAAACAAATAATCACCCTTTCAGTCAAAATTACCAAATATTAAGAACTGGTTCATTAATTATAGATCAAACAGTGGTTCTCAAACTGGGCTGAGAGAATTAAGAATCACTTGGGAAGCATCTTAAAATAAAAATTCTAAGCTTCAAACCAGTTCTTCTGAATTATGTCTCTGGGTATGATGCTCCAATGCCCCAAATGTTTATTTTTATAAAGCTCCCCAAGGGTTTTTGATGAATAACTAGGGTTCCAAACAAGTTAGCCAAACCCCAGGATTCTAAAAGTAAGTTGAGGTCTGATAAGGGTATGGTCTAAAGACAAACAACTTTCAAGTAGCACAATAGTGTAGAAAAACAATATCCTAAGTCCACATTTTAGCACTTTTAACACCAATTCAAGCTGCTGTTTTGGTAAAATTGTACTTATTTCTGCTCTGTTGCTTAGGCCTTGGCTGTTACTATCTTCAGGGAACTTACTTCCTCATCTGCCAACTGGGAATAATAGTGCTTACCTTTTAAGAGTTGCTGTGAGAATTAAACAGTATAACATTCATTAGGTAATGCACTTAACACAGTGCTTGGCATATACCGAATGCTCATCAGTAAGTTACACGGCCCAGTAAAAAAGCATGCCTTTTTTTTTTTTACAGAAGAGTACTGAATTCCTCCAATTACAAAATGAACAAAAAACTCATGTTTAGCTTTGGAAGTTGAAAAGGACTTTATATTCACGGTAAGGTGAAAAGTCCAGGGTTTGCCTGATTCTTGCACACCAGTTCCTCATCAAAATCATCTAATGATTTCTGGATGATGACCAGGAACCTGTATTTTTTAAAAGATCCTTATTCTCCAACCAGACGCTTCCTAAGCAAACCCAGGTTTGATAACCATTTGTATACACAATCCGTGACCAGAGCACAAGGCCTCTCCAGTCCCAACAAAGAACTATCATGCTCGACACCGGAAGAGTTGGGTCATCAGACTCTGATGCAAACAACAGCTGGGGACGGCTGTGCAGAGTAACCATCACGATCACCAGGAATAGCTCGACTCGCTCATCTCCCAAGAAACTTAGAAATTTATGCAAGCGCCTTTCCCGTAATCCCCGTGGCAGACAGTACTGCCTAGGTGGCCACAAAGGGCTAAAGTTAACTCAACAACCTCCTTCCCAAGCATAAAGCCAGAGGAAAGCGACCCTGGATAGCTGACCAAGCCCGAGCGGCGCCAGAAGGTTAACGACCTTCTTGCCCTGTAACCTGTGATGGCCAAGAGCCTCCACCACCCCACAGGCCAGCTGCCGGAAGTGCGTCACCCCGGCCTGTGGGGGATGCCGGGAGTTGTAGTTCACTGCGTCTCTTGCTCCTCAATTCTTTTTTCAAACAAACGAAGACCTTGAAAACTTAAGGTCACTTTATGGCCAACAAATCTAATCCTTCCCTTTTCCGTCTGACAAAGGGAACGCTCTTAGAGCTCATGCAGAATATCGGACTACAAGTCCCAGCATGCCCTGCAAGGCGCCCGGAGCGACTGTCCAACGTCGTAGGTGTGGACTGCTTGAATGGAGCGTTCGGAGTAAGGCAAACCCTGCCACCGTCCGCGCGGACGGTACCTGCTCCCAGAGCGTGAGTGTGGGGTGTGGACCGTGCGCGTGCGCGCTGGGAGAGGGCGCGAGACGGGCGCGCCCCGCCGTTGCGGGCTCGCGGCTGCTGGGATTGGCGGCAGCGGTGCCGCGCGCCCTAAGGGCCGGTAGTTGCGGGGCCTGCAGCCTCGCCCGGGGCTGCGGGCAGCTGTGGCGGCGGCCGGGGACCGCAAGGGGCGTAGGAAAGCAGGGGACGAAGGGGGCCGGCCTCGGCGCGCGGAGGAACAGCCGAGCATGCCCCGCGACAACATGGCCTCCCTGATCCAACGGATTGCCCGCCAGGCGTGCCTCACCTTCCGGGGCAGCGGGGGCGGCCGCAGCGCTTCCGACCGCGGCACGGCGCCAGGCCCCGAAGCGCCGATGCCGCAGGGCTTCGCGGAGAATCTAAACAAGCTAAAGAGCCTGCTGACCCAGGTCCGCGCCGAGGACCTGAACATCGCCCCGCGAAAGGCTACGCTGCAGCCTCTGCCGCCCAACCTGCCGCCCGTCACCTACATGCATATCTGCGAGACCGACGGTTTCAGTCTCGGCGTGTTCCTGCTCAAGGGCGGCACGTGCATCCCTCTGCACGACCACCCGGGCATGCACGGCATGCTCAAGGTGCTCTATGGCACCGTGCGCATCAGCTGCATCGACAAATTGGAGGCGGGCGGCGGACAACGGCCGAGGGCTCCTCCGCCAGAAAAGCAGTTCGATCCTCCGCTGCAGGCCAGGGAGCGGGATGCCGTGCGGCCGGGCGTGCTGCGTTCGCGGGCAGAATACACCGAGGCCAGCGGCCCCTGCGTCCTCACTCCGCACCGGGATAACCTGCACCAAATCGATGCTGTAGACGGGCCAGCCGCCTTCCTGGACATCCTGGCCCCGCCCTACGACCCCGACAACGGCCGGGACTGCCATTATTACCGGGTGCTGGAGCCCATCAGGGCCAAGGAGGCCTCTGGCTCTGCCTGTGACCTGCCCCGAGAGGTGTGGCTCCTGGAGACCCCTCAGGCCGATGACTTCTGGTGCGAGGGGGAACCCTATCCAGGTCCCAAGGTCTTCCCTTGAAGCTGCCGGCGCCCGGGAGCTGTGGGCCGAAGACGTGACCTACTCAGATCTGGGCCTGGCTGCTCGCGACCAGCCACAAGGGCTCCCTCCCTACTCCCAGCCCTGGGCGTTGGATCTACTGGAATGGGCTGTAGCGCTTCCTCTGGAGCCTTGGGAAGCTCTGGCGACTGGACTGCCGCCACCCGGCATGGTTATGGGGGTGGGGTAGGCGGGGAGGCTAGGTTGTTTCCTGGCTCTGTCACTATCACCGGTGTTTTGATTAGCGGGGCAGAGGGCCAGGGGACTATCTGAAGCGCTTCCATTCTAAAGCCATAACGAGAATACTCTTCCCTCTTTTCCCCATCCTATAAGAAATACACTAAATGAATTTCTCCCTCCCATCCCTTTGAGTAAATAGGGTCTGTTCTCCACTCATGTCCTTATGCCCTTTTTCTCCTTATTATAGTTTTAAGTTATTAACTGTGCATGACCCAGTGGTTTGAATTGTTTTTAGTTCAAGACATTGGTAAAAATTAGGTTTAAAGAGATGAGCTACTGTTTAAAGTAAGCTGTCCTATTTAATTAATTCGTTGTAAAAAATTAAATCATTTTTCCGGGGTTGATAGATCACCCGCAAAACAGAACTATGCATATAGAGGGCAAAATTTACTTTCCTACCCTTGCCCACATCTAGTTTACTCCAGCAGCATCTACTAAGAAATTCAGCACCTGCGTTATCTCTGACAAATGGTCACCTAAAGCTTATCTTCCCTGTGAATCTCTGTATCTGTGAGTTGAACAGATTTCTTGTTGAAGATTCACCTTTAATGCAAAAACTGTATTATCCTCGTGACTTTTTTTTTGTCTTAGTGTAATTTAAGAGGTGATAGGATAATTGTGGGTAATTGTGTATTTCCTAACCAGAAGATTCAGAGGAGCTGAATCTGTATGCTTCCAAACAACTGAATGTAAAATACCCCTAGCCAGCTGTTGAATTCCATGCCCCTATATAATTGCAGTATTTTCCTGCAAAAGGAGAGAGAAGTGCTGATGACTGTTTCAAATTCTATCAGGAGCTCTAATGTTCCAGGGCACTGGTGGTTCCAGCTGTTTCCTGGTGGCAGTGTTCTAAGAACTCTCTCCCTACAGGAGAGAGCCAGTGCTTGCTTCATCTAGTGTGGTTTTCAGTAGGAAGAGAGGGAAGGCACAGCTATCAAGTCTAAGAGCTTGAGAATTAATTACATTTTAGGGTACCAAAACTTAAGACAAATTTGGTACCATTTTAGGGTACCAAAACTTAAGACAAAACACTTCCCACTCCCAACCTCTCGAAATGAACAGTTGTGCTATCTGTGACTGATTTTATTTTTGCCCTTTTAATAAGCTGAGCAACTTTACCTTGTTTACAAATGTACTGACACCATTTGCTTCTGGCCATGGAGCACTGTTGTTTCCCCCTTTTTACTACTTACAGGATTCCTTTTTTCACAAAACTTTTAACAAAACAAACTGTAGAAATAAAAACATTAAACTTTGCCTAGCTGTTGTCTAAGCCCTCTTGATTGACTGGTCCATGTGGCAGTCGAGTTCTAATATACGTAATAAAGGGAGGTTTCCTCTTGGAAAGTGTTGACCTTGTAGGAAAACAGTATGTGCCTTTGCCTCCTTATGCACCCTGGGTTACAGAGACCCAAAGGGAAGGAATGTTTTTTCCCAAGTTTAGAATGAAAAAGCAAATTCTTCATGAATGATTTTTTTTTTAACACAAAAATATGCTTATTCCACGTGACATGCTACTATGTTGTAAAACTTGAGGAAAGAATAATGCCTACCTACCATTTCCTCCAGGATTGCTCAAAGTATTTTATGGTAGCTTCACTTTCTGGTGTGATTGAATATACCTTAGGGGCAATTTGAAGCATTTCTTCATGCCATTAAATTTAAAACTAAATTCTAGATTTTAAAAATGATGATTTTTCTTAGAAATGTGTTCACAAATGGCTTTTTTTCTTAGCACAATAATGAATGTGGATGGTTCTCAATCACATGCCTACCTGTTTTGAAATATATTGTAGCAGAAAGTTGATTAACTTAAAAAGATTGTTTATAGGCACGCATGTTATAGTACAACTTGGAGTACATTAAGCTAACCTTCAAAAATTCATTCTGGCAATAAGTAATAGAAGAGAAATTGTTTTTCCAAACTTTATTATGAAAAGTTCTCAAGTATAAGCAAGTTGAATGAAAAAAACTAAGGTGCTTTTCAAAAGAATAACTGTAATTGTTACAGGCCAAAACAGCAATATAATCTCTCTCATATAGTTCAATAAGAACTGTGAAACTTTTGGTTCACTAATAAATTCTGAGTAATTAATGGTGAAAAAATGTAACTCATATAATGAGCCACTAAGGAAAGAATATTCTTATTACAAAGACAAAATGGTGCAGAAAAACCTTGCATCTCTGTGCATAAACTGTCAATCATGACTGATTTCATGTGCTGCTATTATATTTCCATATATTCCTGCAATGTACACTGTTTTAGTAACAACTGTGGGAAAAAGTCTTCCCTACAAAGACTAGTGAGCACAATGATACTAATTGCTTAACTTTTCTGTTGAATAACAAATACAATAATGTCCTAGAAGTTGTCTAAGTACTTCTAAAGCTTTTTAATTCTCTGGTTCTTATCACTGGCCAGTTTCATCAATGGAGAGTATGTGTACCTTCCTACTACTTTATGAGAATTGAGGGTTTACTAAGCCTGATGTACATGGGTTGCATTTACACCAACTGTTGTTTGGTTCTTATCAATGGCCAGTTTCATCAATGGAGAGTATGTGTACCTTCCTACTACTTTATGAGAATTGAGGGTTTACTAAGCCTGATGTACATGGGTTGCATTTACACCAACTGTTGTTTATTAACAAAGGTGGTGGGCCTGTTTTTAAATTAGTGTTTGTCAACAGGAGTAAGCTCTCCCAAACACACCTTTTATTCTTTTTGCATTGTCCCCTTGTAGGAGCCTTAGTCTTGGCATCTCAGGTGGACTGTGTCATCACTTCGCTGTTATAAATGACTTTGAGTCTTTGTGCTGTAGCTCAGTTGCTCAATGAAAAAGCAATATATCTTTTTTTCAGGGCTCTGCCCACTACTATTCAACTCTAACCTGAGGCAGTGCCACTCCTATAACTCTGGTCTGAATTCAGTACTCAAGGTTATAAACAGAAGCGGACCACTGATCACTTCAGCGCAGTCATCTACTGTCAAAAGAAGGAAATCATTTGTTAAGCCCCACATAGACACTGAATCTTCAGATCCAGGAATGTTTACATTTCTGGAACAAAACTGGTGTATTTATGGAAAATAAAGGCATGTTTGAAAATGTTTAGATGTAAATCTTATTTGATTATTGCTAAATGAAGGAAAATACTGCTATGATGCTACAATTTAATTATAATTAAAGGTTCATGGTCTGTAAGATTGTTATACTAAAATCTGGTGGTCTACAGTCCAAGTAATAATAAAAACTTAAAATTAATAGTTGATTTCCATAAGAATGAGCTTTGAAATGTCTGAAAATACATCTGAAACTAATGTCTTACGAGACTGTTTTGCTACAACAGAAAAAAGCTCCTTATATATTTAACATAAAGAAAATAAGCTAGTGAAAATCTGAAAATAAGCTACCAAGGAAAGAATCTTTGGACTTAAGTATTTTCTTGTCTTTCCTTTTTCTGTAAAATTTGTTTCATTTTAGTTTAGGCTGGCAGCATTTTAGGTGCTTGTGATGATTCTGAGTGTTCTTTTCCCTAAGAAAAAAGAATTGTATTGGACAGTTATAATATCACTACAGCCATTTTTAATACATACCAAACAATTTGCCTTCATTTCATTAGCAGGATGTTGAAATTCAATAGCCTGGTTTACAAATAATTGAAAACCTTATTTAGGTTTAATAGGCCTATTTTTAATGTGCACAGAACCATCTCAGATGCATTTTGACCTCTAAGGAATTATTCTCCAGGAGTTTATTTGTAATCTCAGTAACAGCTGAAACTATTATTCAATAAAGCATATTGAATATAAGTAGATTTAGCTTTATATGTATGCTTGATTTCTTGAGCAAAGTAAAACATGAGACACCTGTGAAAAGCACCCTGAAAGTTTCAAGCGAAGAGTAAAATTTGATTAAAGATCGATTACCATGTTGAAATGAAGGCATAGAAGCCACAAAGTTGGCTGTCAGAAAACACAAGGCGTGTTCCTTATGGTATGTTAGGCCACTTCACTAAGCCTCCCAGGTGAAAGTGATTATGTAACTGATTTTACTCATCAAAATGTATTTAATCTTACTCTCTTGAAGATGACTTTTAAAATGCCTTTTTTAGTCTATTGCTCCATAAACAATTGTTTACATTATTTTGATGGAAGGTGCTCTGAAATTAAATTTGGCAAGAATATTACAGATCTAAAACTTTTGTGTACTAAATTTTAAAAGGAAATTTTAGTAGGAGAGAAGTATTCATTAAAGACATAACTACAAAATGTGGCATTGCTTTACATATATTTCTTTAACAAAATTGGCCAAGCAAGGATGATAATATGCTGACAAGCTAGGAAATATGAATCTAACGGATTAACACCAATCACCAGAACAATGTGACTGAAGTTTAGAAATGTCTATCTAGTAATTATTTTAAAAAAGCATTATGCATCCCTAAAATACATACAGGGAGGAAACAAGAAAAGGGTTAATTTACCTCCACAAATTATATCTCAAATTCTAGTGCTGGTAAGGGCAAAAAGTTTCTGAGAGTAGCTGTTGCTGAGTATTGTTCTAGAATATAGGCCATCAATTATCAGCCACAACTGAGGGAGTCTAACAGTGGCAAAGCAAGATGACAGGGTTTTCAGATTACATAGCTAAACTGGGTGTTCCAACATGCTATATTTGGGTAAGGATGCAGAAGCACTGAATGAACTTCAATGACATTAGGCCTAATTTTAAAGGTAACTTTACAAAGATATCCTTTTGCTTGGTATGACTGGTAACTTTTTTGATGAATTTATATTTTAAACTACAGGAGGCTTGCAGTAAAATGAATCCTACAGTGTAATTCTTTTGCAAACGATTATCCAGTACCACAGAGGACTACATTTACTTATTTAAGTCAGTCTGTCTTAAGATTTTCTTAAGGCTGATGTACACCTTATCTAAATTGGGTATTTTGATAGTCTGTAGATGTGCCACTTCTATGGCAGATAAATGATCCTCCCAAATAGGGGTAACTGGGGAGAGAAAGCTGAAGAGAAATGAGTCCTGGGGTAATTCCTTTGACAACCCATTAATGCTGTCATCAGCAGTGTCTGAGTGCATTTTTTATCTAAAGAGGCGATAGCACTTTTCAAAAAGTTTTCTGTGGTCATGAGACTAATCCTGGAACCTAAAAGTCATTTCCAGCTTGACCACGCCACCACACTTTCCACAAAGCCACATCTCGTTTGAGTGGCCCTGGTCAGGGTTCTGAAGGCAACCACAAATTGTGTAGTCTCCGAGTGGGCACTTGTTTGTAAGTATTTATTTTCCGGAGCCCACTCAGGAGCAGAGAGAAGCTATAGGCTGTTAAAGAGGACGGAACAATGAGTCAAAACAACAACGCCTCCCCACTTTTACACTAATGCATAGGGGAAAACCCCAAGACACTAGTGTTTGATTATGAATGGAGATTGCTTTGGGTGAAAGGACCAGTGTTGAGAGGCAAGCAAAGAAAACTTGGATATCCTGGCTTGGTTAAAGCTCTAAAACCCACGGATGACTATTAAATTCCCACCCTACTAGTAAATCTTTCATAAATGATTTCTGCAACAAAAATATTGTTGAAAAGTATTTATTTACACTATAGTCATAAACCATCCATTATTTGAACTTCAGTTAGTGGTTTTGTGTTAGAATAAATCATTGATATTTCCACAGCTATTAAGAGCTAATAACCAAACAAGTCAGCTCCGGTAACATTATTTACATTCTTACCTGCAATTTGACTACAAAGATAACACTTTTAAATCACAAAACAGAGCATACAAAAATATACTTTCTAAAAAAAATTCCAAATATTAATAGGCAGAAATATACAGCCACACTAAACCCAAGGGAGTGATTTTTTTTTTCCTTAGTAAGGCAACCCATTTACATGCAGACCCTGTAACACTGTCTACATCACACAAGGCACCAAGGACACTTCCAACACAATTGCATGCAACCTAGTTTCAGAGAATATATGTACATCCCCCTTTAATAAGTTAACCTCTGACATTTTAAGAGATCATAAATGCTTTACTTTTTTTTCCCAAAGGTTCAGAACTTGGAGAACAGTGCACATCAAAAATACACACAAAATCTGAATTGGATATACACTGAAAAAATAGTCTACGTTTGTCAAACAACTCAAAAAGGAGCAGATATTGCTATGTCCCTCCCATCACATTGCACTTCTGTTCTCTGGGTTTATAATACATATTGCTTAAAGGGTTGAGACAACTAGATAAGCTTCGATTGACTGTTCTAGAGCCACAGAATGCAGTATAAAGGCCATGCTTCACTCACTGGACAGCATCCCCCAAATCAGTCCCAAGCCATAAAGTGCACATCAGTTTTGCTTCTGTCTTTTTGCTGTCCCCACCTGAAGGGATCAGCATCTCCCAACCTACTGCAGAAAAAGTCTCACGCCAACTCTGACATCAAGTCAAAAACCTGTAATGGGTCAAAATAAAAGTGAGGGGAGCAAAACCTAGTCAAACAACCCTTAAAAGCAGGGTCAGGCCTCTGCCCTCTAGGCCTTCACCCAACCGTCTTCTGAGCCACTCCATTTCCTTAGGCTGCTAGTCAACTCAGCCAAAGAGAGACTAAGGTGGGCTAAGTTCTAGAAAAGACCCTCTTCTAAAAGGAAAGGAGGGCAGTGCTAGGCTCTGCCAAGGCCCTTTGCCCAACGAAGGGAAGGATGGGCAGGAAAGAGTGGTAGTGTTTATCGTGCAACTCGAATGGACAAGCGAGCAAAGGGCCTGCGGGGCCTCGTGGAGCTGGAACGTCAGCCTGAGCCTCATTCTCAAGGAGTCCGGGTCCGAGAGGAGCACGGGACAAGGGGCCCTCCACCAACAGTGCCGCTGGTGCTGCCGCACAGGGGCCCCCCCGCCTGCGCACCCCCAGTGCACGAGGCTGTGGAGGCAGCTGGCACCGACGAGGAGGGGGCACTGCTTTTGCGCTCCTTCTGTCTCAGGTGGATCTTGGTGTGGCGCTTCCTCTCGTCACTGCGGGCAAACTTACGGCCGCAGTAGTCACAGGCAAAAGGCTTCTCGCCAGTGTGGGTGCGAATGTGGGTCGTGAGGTGGTCACTGCGGCTGAAGTTGCGCATGCAGATCCGACACTGGAAGGGCTTGTGCCCTGTGTGGATTCGGATGTGCCGTGTCAGCTCGTCAGAGCGGGAGAAACGCCGGTCACAGCCTTCTGCGGGGCACGGATACGGCCTCTCGTGGACTGGCGTCTTGCTAGGCCTGTTGGGGTACTTTCGAGGCCTCAGAATGGGCCGCAGTGGCAGGTGGTGTGGGTTATAGGCGGCCGCAGCCACTGCAGCTGAGCTGCCGCTGGGCAGCCGGGGTCCCTCGCTGCCTCCACTGGCCCCTGGCCCTGTGGACCCAGTAGGGGGTCCCCCCAGGGTAAAGTTGCGGATGGTGGAGAGTGGAGTGAGTGGAGGGGGGACTCGCAAGGAGTCCAGCGGGCAGGGAAAGGGCTTGCGGTCTGGGCCAGCTGTACCATGGAGGTCTCTCTGGCACTGGGACGGGAAAAATCCAGGATAGTCTGGAATCATGGGGAAGAGCCCTGGATCCGTGGCTGGCTTGGGGGACGGGTAAGAAGGAGGTGGTGGGTATGCCAGAGAGGATGAAGCAGAGGTGGTGGCTGCCGACAGAAATGCTGAGGGGTCCTGGTAGATGTCTCCTGCACAGCCAGAGTAAGGAGGAGGCGGTGGTGGTGGAGAGTAGAGATGGTCCAGGTCAGGCTGGGTCTGGGACATGGTGCACACGCCCAGGGGTCCTGTGGCCAGTGGGTTGGGGGAAGCAGAGGTGACGCTGGATGAAGCTGTGGTCGAAGCTGGGGAGGTGACCCCTTGCAGGATGCCTGCACTCACAATATTGATGATGCCTTCTGGATAGCAGCTGGCAGGGTACTGGGGGTCAATGGAGAACTTGCCCATGTAAGTGAAGGTCTGGTTTCGGGGTGCAGAAACAGGAGCAAAGCTGCTAGGATATGGGAGATCCAAGGACCTCTTCTCTCCAGTCATGTCAATGTTGATCATGCCATCTGAGGGAGGGAAAAGGAAGAATGGAGGTGGAGTGATGAGCAGCTACTAAGAATCCCTTCTCATCTCCCCTCACACGGGCCCTTCCTAGCCCAGGATCCTAGCCCTGCAGCACTGGGGCAGAGTCCAACAGGCGGAGAAATTGAGGCCCAGAGACAGTAAGAAGAGGCTAGGCCAAGATCCCACTGTGGCAGCCAGTGACAGTCTGGGACTCAAGCTACCTTCAGGAAAGCAGGATGAGCTTCTCCCAACACCCCCACCCCCAACCCCCAACCCCCACACAGCCATCTGTGGCTCTAGTGCCCATTAAAAACACCCAATAATAGCAACAACAATATTAAAAATTCCCCATCTGCCTGGAACTTCTCTCCCTCTCCTTTGTCTAGGGTTCCCATGGCTGGGGGTTCAGGACAGACACCACCCAGAAGACTGATGCCAGCCAGTGCCGAGAAGGCGCCAGCCCAAGAGGTGAGCCCAAGAAGCAGGTCAGTGATTTCCGGGCTGCTTCCCATCCCGGTGCCTTCTCTCCCTCTCCCGCTGCGCTTCAGCTGACGGATGCTGGAGGGAACCCGGCGCTGAGGTGGATGGAGCCTGTAGGTTTTCTTTCCCTTCCATCCTTCTCAGCCCTACCCGACACCCGCACGCCCCAGCCCAAGGCAAGTGGCGGGGCTTCGAGGAAGGAGCGGGGCCCGTGGGAGACCACTTTCCACCGCATCGCCAAGGAAACCGGCAGCACCGCTGCTCCCGCGGGCCTCGTTCAGCCAAGGGGCCGCCGTCCGCGGCTGCCCGCCCTCCTCCTCTTCCTTGTTCCCGCCCCGCCAACCCCCTCAACTTCGCGGGCGACGCGCAGGTGGGGGCGCTCCTTCTGGCCGCACGGGGAGCGCGCTCAGGGATGTTCTCCGGGTCCACTCTGCCCATCAAGGGGCAGCGGACGCTTTCCTCTGGCGCTTCTCCGCCTCTCGGTTCTTCAGGCGTGCGGCATTTCTCCAAAGCCCCGAACTTTCCCATCACTTTGCCTCAACCTCGGGAGAGGGGAGGCCGGGGTGCAGCCGGCCAAAAGGCCCGCACAAGTCCCGAAGCCTGGTGGGACACCTCTTCTACTCTCCTGCCCGCGCCCACCAGGGGCTGGCCGCGCTGCGGCGCACGCACGCACGCCCGCTCGCTGGCGACCGACCTGGTGCATCTGCCCGTGCGCCCAGTTCTAGCGCGCTGGTTGCTACTCCCGCGAGCTCCTCCTGCACCCCCTTCCAGTCTTCAAAGCCGGTTCAGTCAACACCGTCCACCACGCGCCCTAACCTTCTCATCGAAGTCTTCCACACGCACGGCACCCCACCCGCCACCTCCGAGCTGCGTGGGTCCCGGCCCGCGAAGGGAGCACGCGGCTTACCTCCAGCCACTCCGGTCATCTGGTCAAAGGGGCCTCCCAGTTCGGCATTGGGGAAGATGGTCACCGACGTGGCGGCGAGGTCCTCCACCGGGTAGATGTTGTCAGACAGCTGGTGCACAAAACCACTGAGAGTTACTGGGATTTTGTCTACAGCTTTGGCGGTCATCATTTGCTCCTCGCACAACCTGGAGACCCAACTCCCTCGCTACCTGGAGTGTCACAGAAGCCGTTTTGGAGAGGGATTGGACTGAGCCTACGTTGGTATCTCTTTTTGCCCTCCACACTTAAAAGCAACCACAAAAACAAAAACAAAAAATCCACCAGAAATAAAACTAGCAAACAAGTTGCTGGGTTTTTTTAAGAAATAAGAAAAATGGTTAATTGCCACTGACTCTCTCCTGTGTTCCGGCTGGGAAGCCAGGAGTTGCTGGTGTAGTGTTATTATAACAGTCAGTGTGTCCCCTCGCCGAGCTATTAATCAATTGCAGCTCTCTCGGTTAGACGGAAAGTGTTGCTCTAAGTATTTATGGGCAGGTTCTCAATGCCCGTGACGTCGCTGCCCATATATGGACTGAGGAACAGGGCTGGGCCAGGCAGCATTTGCCGTCACATGGCCGATTTGCATACCGGCTCGGCTGCGCGGGCTCCGCCAGGCTCGCTACCCTCGGCTCACTGCCCGCTGGGATCCGAGGGGGTCTAGGGGTGCAGCCTGAGCCGCAGCCGGGATACAGGGCGCACAGCCCAGCAGGGAGCGGGCGCGCCTGCGGTCCGGCTCCGGCCACCCAGGGAGCGCGAGAGGGTCCGCGCTGCAGCAGTGTCTCTCGGGGCGGGGAGGAATTCCGGTTCTTCGGGACTTTCCAAAAAAGGCGAAGATCCGGTGCTGGCGGCTCCTCCTCCCCAGCCCTTGTTTGGGAACCATTCCGGAAAATTAAACTTCGGAAAGAAACCGAGCGGAGCCGAGACACTACAGTCAAACCCCTACTCACTTTCTTGGCAGCTCAAAACCGCAAGCAAAAGGAGGCAGCGAAGAAAAAAAAAAAAAAAGCTGCATGCATTCACGGAAGCTGACTGCTTTTTTCTGAATTACTTGGTGGAAAGAAGTGGCTGGTGATAAGAGTGAATGCGGTATTGCTTTTTTGGAAAGTCTGTTCTATTTATACAGGAGCGAAAACGGAACAGGTTTGGGGTTGTTTGTTTGTTTAAGTATTTCGAGCACCCTGGGGCTGGGGCGGGGTAGACCCTAGGGGAACAGAATAACTGAGGAGCTTCGAGAGAAATCCTCAACGGGAGACACCCTGCTTCCTCTGCCCGCGCGCTACTGGCCCCCCTTCAGCTGCTGCGCGGAGCGGGCGCCCTTCCCAGCGCGTCTGGGCGGTCGGCTGTGTGGGGGCGTCCAGATGGAAGCTTGGACACTCACCCTGCCCCGCCACACACACGCTTTCTTACACTCACACTCCACTTCCGCTACACACACTCCCGCCCCCGCTGACTTCTTCACACACCCACTCGCACACCTTACGCTACACACCTCCCTGTTGACAGCGCGCCAGTGCGCCCGCCTCGCTACCAGAGTGCCCGGACTTGCTGGACAGGGGGTCCGTCGAAGACTCATCCTCACTCTCACTGCCAATGCCGGCCGTCACCGCTGCCCCGACCCCCGAGAGCCTCCACTCCGGGGGTGCCCCTGCCCGCTCCCGAGCCCTACGCCAGAACACACACAGTAGGAGGAATATTCTTTCTTTCCCTCGCCAACAGCCATCTCCAGGAGCCCAGCCGAGGTCCTGAGTGGTAGTAAACAGCGTCGCTAAAGCCAGTTGCCAAGCCGCCATCACCCCACACACGTTTCCCTTTGCGGGGGGGGCGGGGAAGGAGGGGGAACAGAAACAAAAAACCTGACTCCTAAGGGAACCTTTCTGATTAGTTACCAAAGCAATTTTTAAAAACTTTAGAGGTCCAGATAGCGGCGGGTTCTGGCTCGCTGCACCCCAGCTCCTACCCCCCGTCCCGCCCCAGGCGCTCTCCAGGCCTCGCCGGGCCCCCGCGGGATGCTGGTCCTAGATGCCCAAGCCTGGAGCGCCGCCACCCGCCTGGCCCTTTCCCGCTCCAAAGCCGCCAAGGCCTGGGCCAGAACGTGGGGGCAGCCTGTAGGTCCCAGCCCGGCCCTTTCCCGCCTCTGGCCCGGACGGCCCCAGCCTCGTGGGGCCCGCGCTGGCGAGAGCCACGGCGCCACGCCGTGGGGAAAGCGCGGCGCTGCAGGCGGCTCTCCCTCCGCTCACCTGCCGCGGCGGCCACTGCAGCTAGCCCGCTTCCACCCGGCCCCGTGCGCGGCGGTCAGGACCCCGGTCGGTTGGGCGCGGCCTGTACCCCTCCGCCCCAGGGAATAGCGCCGCTTCTTTCCTGGTACGCCGTAAAATCTGTACTCCCGCGGCCGGCAGTCTTCCCGACTTCAAATGCCCAGAGAAAATTTGGGAAAGTTTCTCGCTCGCGCCGCGCGCTCTTTTCCAATTGAAAATAAGTATAAACGGGAAAAAGAAGGAAATCGCAGCATGGTTGGCACCCTGATAGATACTCCACCCTCGGCAAAAATGTGCAGTCTCCTTTCTTAAAAAAAAAGAAGAAGAAAAAGAAAAGAAAGCCGCATTCTTACCACGTGCGCCAGCCCGCTCCGCCTGTGCTCCGGCGGGTCCCGCGGCCCCCGCGCTGACCACCTGCAAGACGACGCCTCGGAGGGGAGCCCGACTCGCATCTCCAGCCCTGAGTCCGAAAGAAGTGAAGGGGAGCTGAATTATGCAAATGTAGGTTGCGGCAGCAGGACTCGGGTTACGGCCCCCGCCGGCCTCCGAGGTGAGGCACCCACCTCAGCAAGCGCGGGCGAGGCGACTGCTAGCGCTTCGCTCCTCTCCACGCACATGGGCGGGCAGGCGGGCGAGTCTCCGGGGCCGCCCCGCGGCGGGTGCTGTTGGCAACCCCGCCGGCGGCCACCTCCCGCCACCCGGAGGGGGAGCTCCTGGACGCCCGAGTGCCGAGCGAGCCGGGCGCAGAGGACACAACGCAAGCTGGGGCAGCCTGGGCGAGGGAGAAACGCGGGTCTTTGGCTGCTACCCTTCCAGAAGGAGAAGGCTGAGTAGGGTCAGATAGGGCAGGGGACGCCACCGAGGAGAGGCGGGCTTGCCAGGTCCGTCTGAAAGCACGTTGGAGTAAATGGGAGGGACTGACCCTCTAGAATGATTCGGAGCTTTCCAGCATCTCACACCTCCCTTAAGAGCTGCGCCACCTCAAGCCCGCGGTGCGCCGGGGGTGAGTTGGGGGCAGGGGCGACCAACAGCGTCTGGAAGGCTATGCGGGCTCCCAGGAGAGTGCCTGGAGCCAGTGCTGGGAGGCCATCCCTGAAACTCCGCTGTAAACGGTCAGTAGATACTTCTGTAACCCTTTTTTCTTTAACGGTAATAATGGAACAAAGTCTAGGCACACTCACTGCAAGCCAGCCACCCTGTGGATGGATAATAAGTTCAGAAAACTGAAGTTACTTGCCGAAAGTCACGCAGCTGAAAAGTGGTGGTATCCAAACTTGGAACTGGCTCTTCTGACTCCAGGTACAGTGCTCTGGTCGCTACATCACTGGCGCAGAAAAGCCCAGTTCCGGAAAGAAAACGGTTCTTTGAGCATTGGGAGCCTGGCTCAGCACACTACAGAAGAAACAGGTCACTTCTCCAAGTTCATCTCTTTTCTTTGGAATTTCTGAGTTTTGGGGCTCTCCAGATCTATGTTATGAATGGAGTGACCAGATTGGCATAAAGGCAGCATACTAATAGATCCTTTAATTAAAGAGACGCCAACCCCATCGGTATGCTTCCTGGAGGGAAGAAGTGTGAAAAGAAAGAGGTAGAGACATACACAAATTCTAAAGGTGTTAACAGAGTAAGATACAATGCTGGGGAGGAGGTAAGGAAGGGGGTTAGAATGTGGTAGTTGAATACAGAGATGTACTTTAGTCTCTACTTTTAGGCACTCGAACTTATTCAGATCAAAAACTTAACAAATAAATGTCTTTCTTTAAAACAGAGTTGTCAAAATGTCCAAGTAAATGAGCATCTCCAAGATGTATCAGGGTAATTAAAAGAGTAGCAAATTGATGCCAGATTCTGGTTTGCTTTGTCCTGATTCCAGAAAGTAAAAGAGGAAGGAAGCAGAGCAGCCCTTCAGCAGGCTTGCCTCTGCAGGTGGAGGATTAGATAGGGTTGAGGAGGAAAGGAGGCAGCCTGCGGATCCTGCCTGGCTCTCAGAGTCCCCTCTCTGAATGGTTTTCACCCTTTTCCCCCACAATGTGGACTGAGATTCACAATCAACCATGAGGCATATCACAAATAATTTGTCTTGTCAACATTTGCATTTTGTTGTACTAACATTTTGGGGCATGATTATGTGCTATTACTGTTATAAAGTCATTTTTACTCATTTCCATTCTAATACTGCTCCTGGAGTGGGAAACAAAGGAGGGTCAGAATTGCCCTTAACTGTGGACACACACAAGGGTGTGGATCCAGAACTTGAATGGCATAGCATGTGTGAATCTCAGTGAATATCAACCTAATTGCCAACTCTGCCATGCAGCCAAGCCTTTTTTAAAGGTGCCTCTGTGTGCTCAGTAAACTGATAAATGTTTCCCTGTATCAAGTCAACAGATATTTTTTGAGCATCTACTATGTGTCAAGCACTGTGCCAAATCCTGGGCATAAAACCAGGCCTGGTTCCTGCCTCTATAGAGCTTGCAGTCAATTACACAAATACTCAGTTAAAAACAATGACAGTATTTGACCCCAATGAAGGAAAAGGACGAAGGACCCAACTGAATCTAAGAGGCTGAGGAAGGCTTCTCTAAGAGGAAATCTGAAGGATATGGAAGGATGGAGGCAAAGTCAGTGGGTAGCATTCCAGATAGAAAGAGCAAGTGTGGAAAGGCTCCGAAGTGGGAGGAAGCAAAGTGCATTTGTGAAATTAAAGTCCAGAATGGGTGGAAACCTCCAAACCACCTTCCATGCTTAGTACACTGGGGCTAAGGGTAACCAACAGAGACAGCCCCCTTGAAAGTCTCTCCCCCCATCCCCCAAGAGATTTTTAACCTCTACAGTGACTCTCCTTTTTCTCTGTCATTATCTTTTCTGACTAAGGACAATGGCATTATAAGTTTTACATTTCAGATTGTTTTTTTACCACTCAGCTTCTGGAAATGAATAACAACATGCCAACAAGATTTCAGCAAGAGAACATATACAGAAATCCTTACTGACATCAGCATTATGTTTCAGTGGCAGTCTTAATGAAATAATATTCCTTAGTTGTCTATTTCTCAATAAGGAAATGACAGACAATGTGAATTTTGTCCCATTTAAAATGAATAGAGTGAAGAAGTATGGCTTTTCCAGTACAAACACATCATGTCAAGCCTGCAGATCACTTTTCGAATGCTGGCAAAATATAAAAGGTAAACCAATGCATCATTTATCATGATTGTTTAAGACAAGGTACATATCTACCTGGGATCCAGGTTAATAAGTGTTACTCTCAGTCTGCTCATAAAGGTTCAAAGCAAAATCTCCATTCCAAATCATACCTTTTTATGCCTTTAAATTTTAAATCTTTCAGCTTATACATTTAATTGTATGAAAAATAATGTTTGTTGTAACTAAAGAATTCCTGAATTTTTTAATGCACATATCACGGGACTGCTTACATTACTAGGTAACCAGAAGCAATTTCCCATTTTCCAAATAATGACCAGGAGCTTCATTTTTATATTGAGAAAAGGACAGAGCAAGTCAGTGCATCCAGTTGTCAGTTGTTTTGCAGCATTTAAACCAAAAAAGAAATAAATTCAAATATTTCATACATCAATTGAATTATCTTCAAAGAATGGTCAATGTTTCTTGTGGTTAAGATTATGAACTCTGGATGCCCATTTGACCTGGGTTCAAATCCTAGGACCTAGGTTCAAATCCTAACTCTGACACTACTGGGCTTTTTGTTCTTAAGCAAGTCATATAACTTCTCTATGCCTCAGTTTCCTCATCTATAAAGTGGACAAAATTATTTAAATATCTCATATGGTGTATTGAGGATTAAATATAGTAATATATGTAAAGCACATAGTACACTGGTACATAGTATCACTCATTGTCAGCTATTAAATTATTACTACTGATTATTCAATTATTTGGACAGACACAATACACAATATGTGTACTGAGGATTATATATAGTAATATATGTAAAGCACATAGTACACTGGTACATAGTAGCCACTCATTGTCAGCTATTGAATTATTACTACTGATTATTCAATTACTACACTATGTGCTTCTGTGTTCATTGCTTTATTCTTCAAAACCGTCTTGAAGATTAGGGCTTTTTATATACATTTTACAGATGAGAGAAGTAAGGCTCAGAGAGGATACAGAGCTTACCCAAATTCACACAATTTGGAAGTTGCAGAGACAGAATATGAAATCTATTCTCTCAATTGGAAAAGCCCACATCTTTCAAGTACATCATGTGACACATAGCACCCACAGCAGATAAGAGTAGTGTTACTTCAAATATTGATATATAAAATATTTGTGATATTTATTCCCTAATTCTGAGTTCCAGCTTCCTATAAAAATGATGATGGCGTTACCCAGGAAGTTCAGGTTTAGTTTGTAAGGAGAAAAGTGAACCGAGAAAGCAGCAGTTATTTACATGTAATTTATAACAAGCTATATATATACCCTTGTGGAAAATGTCATCTAAACTTGGAAAATCAAGTTCTACATTAATAATAATCTAACTGACATGATACCTTTTTCCCAGAAGATCAAAATGTGCCATGATAATATTATTATTTTCCCAAGGAGGTTTAGAAATGGAACAGAAATTTAAAATTTACAAAGAGTGGGTTAGGGAGTGACCTGCAAAATCTGGAGACAGTGCTCCGTAAGAGACATTTGTGGCCTTAGTGTAACTAAGTGTAGTCTTACTTCATATAACTAACTAGTACAGAGGATGTGCCTTGTGCTGTTGGCTCATATGCTCTATGCCCATACATTTTCAACTCCATTGTAAATTTCCTGAAGACAAGGACCTCAAAATGCTCTTCCTGTCTGTATTTTAGCAAACAGAATTCTGGTTAGGAACCCATATACATCTTCCCAGCAGTAAGAGGGAATAAGGCCTGGCCCATCTGAGATTTTTGCAGGCTCTCTTATCTGAGAGCTCCTAATGAACTAATTCTGGCCAAGCTGTGGCGTGCTATGCCTGATGATTTCTCCAGGAGATGCTGGATTTCAGAACAAGGGCAAGGACCCCAGAAAACATTCTCTGAAGGGATTGTTTTCAGATATGTCCCTTTTTTTAGAGGTTTAAATCATGAAGTTCTGGGCTGCCACTCTGCTCTCAGCACAGCAAGTGCCCCTGATGTGGTAGCAGCCACAGTGAAGACGTTGTACAGATGTCTACCTAGAAGCCAGGTTCAGGCCTCCTCCCCTCCTTGCTGACTCTTTCATCCCATGCACTACTGGTCACAGATGCAGGGGGATGAGAGCATCTGGGAAATGGAAAGGACTCAGGGCAAGGAACCCCAAGACCCCCTTTCCCATTCCACCTCTGCCACTGACTGGTGGTATTATCCTGGGTTGGTGGTTGACACTGGGAGGAACCAACTGTGCTTCCTGCACTCCCATCACTCAATCCTTCAGTAACAGCCTTGGGAGACAGGTTATTCTTTCTTCATATCTGATGATACTTCTTAAGCATATGCCACAAAGATGTAGAGACATCACATTCCCTCATGCCCGCCCAGAATTTTAAATAGCAGCCCCAAAGGCCACAGTGTTAGAAAGAGAGTATGAGTTTTTACTATTTTGAGTGAGGAAGGTGGTGGGGGCAGAGGAAAAGGACTGGATGGATCGAAGGAGAATGTCAGAATCTGGTTTTGGGGGCAGCACTGTGTAGTAGAAAAAGCACTAGATTAGGAATCAGGCTCAGAGGTGTCTCTCCATAATAATAATAATGTCTTTAAAAATAATAATGCTAATATTTATTGAACATTTAAGGGTACTAAGGACTCTGCTGACTTTGTTGCCTTATCTCTTAAGTCTACCAACCATCCCATGAAGCAGATATCATTACTATTTTCACTTTACAGATGAGGAAACTGAGTCACCAAAGCCCAAGCCATGGAGCTACCTAAGTGGAAGTGCCAAGATGTGAACCCAAGCAATCTGACTCTGTTGCCTGTGCTCCCAGTACCTTCCCTAGCCTGTGAAACCAGACAAGCCACTTAACCTCTCTAAGCCTCATTTTCTTCATCTTTACAATGGGGTTGGGCATGTCTCCTTCAACTGCTCTTGGCCAGAATATCATGGTGAATCAAAGAAACAGGATCAAGAATACATTCTGAAAAGCAGAGTACCATCTGCAGGTCTGGTCACTATCTCCCAGAGCCTTTGTTTGGGTTGCAGGACTTTCAGCACAGAAGTGGATGCGGACTGGGATAAGACAGGAGGCAATGTTTATGATTCGAGATCAGGGACAAGACATCCATGATTGAACTTTCTAGCCTGTTTGCTTGCTGACCAATCCGAAGGCCCTTCACAGTGGCTTTTTATCCCCCCACCCACTGAGGATGCTCCAGATCTGTGTACTGCTCTTGGTTCTGAGACGGGGTTGGGGAAGGTACCCAGGGGGACTGGGAGCCTTTGGAATGAGTCTTTGGCAGGTCTGTTTTTTCCTGGTGCTAATAACAATCCTAGACACATGTTCACTCCTTCTTGGATCCTAATAATTAGCTAGAATGCATCTTTCTGCTCAAGGGCTGTTGTGCCTGAGAAAATATTGTGATCGCCATTGATAATAGAACAGTTTCAATCAATGGCCTTGTGAGAGCACAATCAGAGCCTCCCCAGAGACCTGGCACCTCCCAGCATTTTAGAATTAGAAAGTTTGCTTTTTAAAAATATGATTATTTAGGATACAGACTGTGGAAACTCCAGAGAAAGGAAAACTAGATCCTTTCTTTTTTTCTGTTTGTATTTTATAAACAAGAGACACCAAAGACATGACTGAAATGACCATTTTAGCGTCTTCTGTTTTGTTCTGTTGATCAGAAATTTAGAGACGGACAATGTATTAACAAGACACTTATTTTCTTGCTTTTCCTGCGTTTCAGGCTTTCCATCACAAAGCTGTTTCATGTAATGGCAACTTGAGTGGAATGTAACAACAAAAAAAATGGAAAATGGTATCTGGAAGCCCAATATGTATATCTGTATTAGGTAAAAGCTGTTGGTTTCAGTGGAACTGGAGTGGGCTTGACTCCTTCCACTCCATGCAAATTCCCCAGGATCTAACATCCACTGCTGTGACTTATGGAGCCAGTCCACAACATGCTAGGGCTGGGGCTACTTCGCTAGGTGAACGAGAGAGCAAGTGAAACATAGACGTGGGCCTGTCTCACTTCCAAATGCTGGGACAAGCTTGCGGTGTTTGTTAATCTATATGCCAGGTACTGTGTGAGATGCTTGAGATGCATCAGTAAATATGACTCCTTGTCTTCATGTAGCTTATAACCTGGAAGTTCTTGTGTTTTTAATTCCAAGAACCAAAAGAGAGAAAAACTCAGTTTGTAATACCTTCCCTTGTCTTTAGCCAGAATCACATTTAAGCCACCCAAACTCAGGTACAAATCTCTCATAAGGCCTTTAGAGAAAGAATATCAAACTTGCTTTGGTAACATATTCTAGTGTTTAACACACTTATAAGACATTCTTCAGAGATGGAAAGCACCCCCTTTATATTCTGCATTTTATTTTGTTTTCTCCTCAGGAAAAATGAAAGTAGTCATGAAGTTCAGAGTAAGAACCAGTCATAAGCTGGAATATATAGTCCTTACCCTTTTCTGTTTAACACAGAAAAATTTGAGTTCCTGTAGCCTGCTCTCAGAACTTTGCCTTTTGATCCTTTCACCATCCATGTCAACTCTTTGATGAGCTTCCTAATTTCCCACACTTCCCAGTGCATGTAAAGCCTCATAAGACATTTTATGTGCCACACCACCCTTTCCAAGTCCTTTCACACCTTTGAGACTTGAAATATAACCCCGTGATGGTGGCAAGGCCACGGTCGCCTTCCCCACTGCCCGCAGAAGCCAGGTGAGACCCAGAGAGGCCAAGTTACTTACCTAAGTTCACAGAGCTAGTAAGGAGGCAGAGCCAGCATTCCCAGACAGGTCACCAGGTGCTGATGTTGAGACCTCTGTGTAGTTCTAGCTTCACTCATTGGTTGGGAAGCCTCACGCATGTGAAAGCTTGTGACATCCCTAACACGCTTGGATGGCTGGTGGCCAGTTAATATTTAGGTCATATGATTGCTTCCATAGGTGTGCGCAGGCCCTGTTCTGCACCCTCGTGTCATCTTACCCCCAACAGGAAAGACTGGAAGCATACTTCAACAGTAACAACTGACCAACCAGATTCTAGCCTTCCAGGTCATCAAAGGTGGTTCAAGGCCACCAGCCCCAAGTCCATCCTTATGGTCCTCATTTGTCCCATTTCTGTGAGGCTAGCACTGACTCACTGGTCACCGCCCTCCGGGTTATCAGTCTGTGGTGCAATCAGAAGATACTCGTGTGTGGGGTAGCTGCAATGTGGTTGGGTCTACCCTACTGGGATGACCAGCCTGACCAGGGGGTGGAGACAAATTCATCAGCTTCATCAACAGAAGGCCTTGATGGATTTGTTTTATCTAAACTTAGCTAACCTATGTCACAGTCTGCTCAAAGATGGTCACCATAGTATTTTCAGGTGAAATCTTTTGTGATTATGGCTAACATTTGGCCAATTTTAACTTGTTTCTCTAATGGGTAACACACCTCCCCCCATTTCATTCCTGCCCAGAGGGTTGCTAGAGGATGATTAATACAATGGAAGAAGGTGACGTGCAGACCCAAGAACCGGCCAGGAATTGTGCTGGTCCATCTTCAGATCTGACTCATCAGAATCCCAGTCCCAATAATCTGTATTGAAATAGCACCAACAAAGAAAATAACCTTTTAAAAAGTTAAATTTGTTGCTGAGCTGACTGCCAATTACAGTTTTAAAAATCCACACTCCTTACCATGGCCTACAAGTCTTTACATGCCCTGGCTTACCCCTCTCCTCCACCAACAACTCTGTCCTCTTTCTCCCTGATTACTTAACTATCTCAAGCTCATTCCCATCCCAGAGCCCGTGTGCTCAGTACTCCCTTTGTCTACAATGGATCCTGCCCCAACCCTTTAATCATCCCCAGGCTAGTCCTTCTGCAATAGACCAAATGTTTGTGTTACCCCCAAATTCATTTGTTGAACTCTAATGCCCAGTGTGATGTATTTGGAAGTGGGACCTTTGGGAGGGGATTAGGTCATGAGGGTGGTGTCTTCAAAAATGAGATTACTGCCCATATAAAAGAGGCTCCAGAGAGCTCCCTTGCCTCTTCCACCATGTGAGGACACAGTGAAAAGACAGCCATCTGTGAACCAGAAAATGGGTTCTCACCAGACCCTGAATCTGCTAGCATCTTGACTGTGGACTTCACAGCTTCCAGAACTGTGAAAAATAAATTTCTTTTGTTTATTAGCTACCCAGTTTATGGTATGATGTTATAGCTGCCCAAGCAGACACTTTCTCATTCAGCTCTGAGCACAAGCCTTCCCTTCCCAACCCTCCTCACTCCTCCCTCATTACTCTGTCCATTTCTGTGCACTGTTCTTGGTGCTTGGCATACATGAGGGTAAGGCCCATAGCCACCTTAACCATCACTGTATGCAAACCCCAAGAATAGTGCTAACATAGAGGAGTATGCAGTAAACATTTGCTGAATGAATGGAATGCATGAGAAATGGTCAGCCCGGTTTGGGCTCCACTGCCTTAATAAGGTTCCTTTCCCTCCCTGGCTCCCAGTTCCCTATTTTTAAAATAGAAGTATTAGTTTATGTAGCATCTAAGGCCCCAATACAGCTTTGGCAGCCTATGAGCTGGCCCTGAGGACCCGTGGGGAGTCCAACGGGCGGCAACCTGAGCATCACCCCAAGCTGCTCTATGCTTTTGTAAATAATGGTAGCATCTGGAGTCACAATAAAGCAAAACAGATTAGCGCCATGGAAGAGGCCTCTGTCCTTCCAAAGAGAAACAACTCAGGCTTTGCTTTTTCCTAGGAAGAGGTCAGATAATTCTGATAGGAATTGTTGTCTACAAAATCTCATTGATTGAATCTTGTTTCCTTGCTCGTGCTAAGGCATTTGCAAACAAATGTAGCAAATCAATTTCCAGACATATACTTGAGTTATGCTTAGAAGGTAGACTTAACTGAATCTGAAAATCCAGGGGTCTCTTTTTACATTTATAAATAAAGTGATTTATTGTTTTTCAATCTTTAGGTAAGACCCAAGGATTCCATTAATTCTTTGAAAGGGATGTTCCACTTAAAATGATACAGAATATAATGGAAAAGAGACAGTTAGTAAAAGGAAAAGAAATGATTTTTCTACCTAATTAGAGTACAGACACCTAAAGTAATTTGTATTCTTTGGTCTAAGGCATTTAGGGCTGCATATCGTTTTTGAATGAATTCTGCTAAATTTCAGTAAATACCATTGTTATCAAATTTGGCTTTGAATACACTAATAGCACTTCTGTAGGCTTATTTTAATTTCAATGATGTATTTTAATTTAGGCTATAGAAATGAAACTACAATTTATATAATTTTTAGAAAATCAAAAATAAGTTGACCAAGAATAGGTTGGCTTAATTGGGGCCTGGTTGTTTAAAAACACACACAAATCTATGTGTGAGGTAAAGAGAAAATGGATGTACAAAGAAAGAAGTCAATTTTTTTATTGTCATGTTCCAAAAGAATAATAGATTTCACATGTAAATTGTAACTGACAGTTATATCAATGTCACCTGGTAGAATTGGGGGGCCAGTGCTGAAAAAATAATCCACTAAGTATTTTGGAGGCCTAGCAGGTGGTAGGCCCCTTGCCAGAGGTTATAGGGAATGAAAGATGAATCAGACAGAGTCTCTGCCTCTTGGAACCAGTAGTCCAAGAAAGAGGTAAGGCAAGTGCATAAATAAATAGAATACATGAAAGGCACTATCAGAAATGTTCAAAAATGTTGTTATGGGGTCCCAAGAAGGGGGAGACCTATCACAGGTATGGTAGGTGGGAATCAGATAAGGCAAAGCACATTAAGGTTACTCATTTTTCAGATTCAGCTGGAGCCATGTCAGTCATAGATCAGTACCCCTCTCTACCTTGCACCTAATACAGTGGCATGGCTGTGGGAAATGACCAATAAACATTGATAAATTAACTAATTTGTTGATATGCAATAAAAGACAAAGGAACCATATTCCAAATGTATGCAATAGCAGCCAATTGGTGGAATTAATGGATCCCGGGGACTTACTTGAAGACTGGTAAAAAAATGTTTGGCTACATAGTTGCAAATGCACAAATGTACGTTCTGTATGTACTTATCACCTTTTGTTTTCTGGGCAAACATTATTGAACCCAGTCAAGAAAGAAGAAATACACATTTTTGTGCAACCTACTCAAAAATGAAGGAGGCTACATTCAGAAGCAGCTAAATGTTCTTTTTCCATCAAAATGCTCTGATAATTATTTCACATACACCTCACCAAAAAGTGGTTATGTGACTCTGTGAAGGGAGAAGTTGGGCCCCAAGTTGTGCCAGCTTGGTTTTATATAATAGGCAGAAATGAAAGTTCAGCCTTGTGCAGAGGGCTGTCAGTCTAGAGGACCCTTCAGGATATGGCAGGTTCCTAAACAGAGAATTTCCCCACCCACCTTAAGCCCTTGCCCCTGGCCCCTTCACAGTTGCTCCGCCATTGACTGATAAACTTAGGTCTGGGTGCTCTGTGCAGGCAGCTCCTCTGGCATCCAAGGCCCCTGCTAGAAATGAACCATGAGAAACAATCAGCCTGTGAATTTTAGTTTGTCACCTCTTCTTGCACCTCCACAGGGCTCCTGGAACTGAGAACTCACTTGAGCTACAGTCACTAAGTTTGCAGAGCCGGGGAAAGCCCATTTCGTAGCGGGTGTCCCTTTGCATTAGACTGGGGTGCCAGAAATCAGGAACTGGGGGCACACACAGGGCCTTAGCACCTACTCTGCCCCTGCCTTGTACGTAGCTTCTCCCTTAGTGAGAACCTGGGGAAGTCTACAATGAAAGTCTCTTGATAAGGCAGTTGATAGGAAAGACAGAAACCTGTGCCTGGCTCTGGCCCACAAAGTTTCTACTTGGAGTAGATTTTCAGAACAGAAAATTGATTATTTAAACTTCCATGAATTAAAAAAAAAGAATGGACTTCAGTTGGTTCTGTCTCAGTGATTTTAATTAACTTTCAGAAATCTACAGCAATAATTGTTACCTATGATGCTATTACAGATAAAATGTGATGGGCATAGATAAAATTAAATGTTAATTGGTATAATTACCCACTTAATATTTTAAGATTTGTTATCTGTATTTCTCTGCTTTTAGTTTATTATATACTGCAGTTCAATATGAAGTTTTTTTTTTTAAAGAACTTTCTCTTCATCTCCACTAAGTTATTTTTCACTTTGACTTCTCTAGTTATTAGTCAGAGATATAATAATAATTTTTCTTAAAGTGCAGGCTGCAACTGAGAATTTCCAAATTTCAGTGACTCATCTCTGGAGCAGTTAAGTCATTTATCCCCAAACCTCAGACTCAGACGTTGTGCCAGGAAGGGGATTCAGGATTCCCCATCCTTGTCACCAAGCATCAGTACCATAACCACGTGGGATGGCTGTCATTGGCCAGTCAGTGTGAGCTGCTGTAGTGCCTGCAAGAAGGCCTTGGAGAAGGTCTATAATTTTCATTTCCCTCTAACCAGTAGCTCACATGGTTACTATGTCAGCATCATTGGACACATCATGCTGCAAACTTATGTCCTATTGCCTAACAGTGTGGCTCAGTGCTAATCTTTCAAACTTCAGTCATTTTTATTCTGCACTATTATTCACTTTATACTTTTCTTTAAATGACTTAATGAATAAGTATATTTTTAAAGGAAAACTTTATATTACTACTGCAAAGTAGAAACCTGTATCATTTGACAAAATAAAAATTAATCATAAGATTAAACACATTGGAGTTTCCAGCCAACCCAGTGAAGTGGCTGCTGATGCTCAGATTCTGGAATAAAAAAGATCAAATGTGGGGAAACTAGCTCACTGTTTAAGAGCAAAGGCTGAGACAAACTCTCACTACCATTTTATATAATGTGTATAAAAAAAAATTGACCCCTGTCTGAGGTTATGGCTCAAAGAAGTGTGTAAAGATAGACACAGCCTTATGAATAGGACTTCAACCATGCCACCAGCTGACTAGTGTATCTGATGTGTGAATGAAATAACAATAGGAACAAAGAAAAAAAACTGATTAGAAATCTTGGAAATAGAAAATATGCTAGTGGAAGTAATAAAACAACTTAATAAAATAAAAATCAGGGCTAGAGATATTCAGAGAGAGTATTATTAAATGGGAACATATTACTGAAGATTCACTAGAACATGACACAGAAAAAATGTGAAGATGAGGTAGAAAAGGAAGAAACAAAAAGCAAAAAGAAAGCTCACCTCTTCAGTGAACTTTTTGTAAGTTCCAAGACAAGAAAGAAAAGAATTGTGGAAAAGCATTATATGAAGAGAGAATACTTGCAAATTTTAGCATGATGACCTAAGGTTGAAAGTGTGTTGTAAAACGCCATTCACACACAGCTCTTTGGCTTACACTACCATTCTCCACCAAAAGGAGCCAGAGCTCCTTAGAAATGGCTGATTCAGGGCCTGGGGCAGGAAATACACGAGATGAGCCTGAAGTATCTTGTATTTCCCAAAAGTAAGATAATAATAGGCTAAACAAACAAAATACATTGTGGGAGGTACGTCAAAGAGATACAGGAGCCAACTGAAAGAGCTCCTAAGGACCAAAGCTGAAACAGCTTGAACAACAAAATAAAATATTGAGCTATAACCCAAAGAATACAAATACCATGAGTCCATACTGATATAAATAAATAAGGAGATGGAGGAGAATAGACAAATCTCCTATGCCAAAAATTCTAAATAACTTACGTAGATACTTTGCCCTTGAGGAGGAGACTCAGAAATCCTTATTACTTAAGCATGGGTTTCACAGAGTGACTACCTCACAAGGAGAACCGTATGGAAAGGGAGGGGAAAAAACAATAACTTCATAGGGAGAAACCTGACCAACATTACCTCAAGTCAGGTGATCAAGGTTAATATCAACAGTAATAAGTCATACTGAGAGTATGTACCCTCACTATGATGTGATGAGAATGGCCCTCCACTGAGTGATCTTCCAAAAAACACATTATTCCAGGATAATTATGGGGAAAACATTAGACAAATCCCCTTTTGAGATACATTCTATAAAATTCCTGACCAGTAATCTTCAAAATTATGGAGGTCATCAAAAATGAGAAAAGCCGAAGAAACTGTCACAACCAAAAGGAACCTAAGGAGACATAAGAGAGCATGTAATGTGCTATCCTGGTGCAGAGAAAAAAGGGCATTAGGGAAACTTGAGAGAATAGCCATATAGTTTGGACTTTAGTTAATAATAATGTAGCAACACTGTTCATTAACTGGGGACAAATGTACCATAATAATGCAAGATATTCATAATTGAGGAAACTGAGTGTGGGGTATTTGGAAACTCTGTACCATCTTCTCAATAACTCTATACATAGAAAACTGTCCTAAAATTAAGTTTCTTGTTTTTAAAAGTGCAAGTGACCAAGCAAGGCTAAACAGAGACTCACTGGAATTGGAATAAAATATAGAACATCAAGGATAATGAGACCATTCTAACAGCAGCCAGACTAAAAAGACAGTTTACCTACAACTATAACTAAGGTACAGTTAAACTTATTTAATCAGCAGTAATAGAAGCCACATAACTGTGGAGATAAATCATAAAAGCACTGAGAGAAAACAAAATAACAGTCAACTTAGAGTTTTATACCCATATAAACCATTATCAAAGGCAAAATGAAGCCATTTTCAACATAATATTTACTATTTACATATCTTAATTAAACTAACAAAAGATGCACATGAAGAAAGATAATTTTGAAGAATAATTTAGTTGGAGGTGGAGGATCTATACTTCCAGATTTCAAAATTTATTATAAAATTGCTCTATGTTAAAAAAAAAAGATGAATTTTTATACCAGAATACACCTCAAGTTCAAAGTCTCAGTATTGCTGGAAGGCCAATGGAACAGATTAGGATCTAAAAACACCCACATATATATGGTCACCTGAATTATGACAAAAGTTCACTGCAATGTGACCGAAAATAATGGTCTTCAATCAGCAGTGCTAGATCAATTAGCTCTCCATATGTCAAAAAGGAACCTTGGCCTTACTTCATACCATATACAAAGATCAATTCAAATAGATCATAGAACAAAATGTGAAGGGAAAATCAAAAACAATGAGCAATTTTTTAATGATCCTGGAGTGGGAACAAGATTCTTAAATAGCATATAAAAGTACTAACCACAAAAGACAATACTGATTATTTAGACTCCATTAAAAAGTAAAACTTGTGCTTATCACAGATACTTTAAAAGAATGAAAAGGCAAGCCACAAAGTAGAAGATATTTGTCATAAAGATATCCAACAAAAGACTTGTGTACAAAATAAATTTTTTAAAAACTGTTACAAACCAATGTTTAAAAGGTGACCTGATTTAAAAATGGCCAAATTCTTGAGCAAGTGCTTCACAAAATATTATGTTTATGGTAAACAAACTTAAAAAACAATTTCAATATCCGTAGTCATCAGGGAAATGCTAATTAAAACCACTGTATATCACTACATATGTGCCAAAATAGCTACCATTTTTAAAACTGAAGATAGCAAAAATTGGTGAAGATGTGGAGCAGCTGGAACTATTACTTACTCCTGGTGGGAAGTTGATACCATTTTGGAAAACTGGCAGTATCTTCTAATACTGAAGATTAAACTGCTATAAGAGTTGGCAGTTAACTTCTCAGGTATTAAGCTGACAGACATAAGTACATATCTACACCAAAAGACCTGTACTAGAATATAACCAGCAGCATTTTCTATAAGAGCCAAAAAACTGGAAACAATCCAAATATCCTTCAGAAGAAGACTGGACAAATAAATTATAGCATTTGCAAACAATGCACAACTAGCCAGCAATCAAAAACCATTTACAATAATGCAGAAAAATTTCACAGACATAATGTTGAGTGAAAGAAGACAGGCATATATGAGTGAGTGCATGATTGACTTTATATAAACTTCCCAAAACAGCCCAAACTCACACATGATGATTGAGATCAGAATAGTGGTGATTTTTTGTGTTGAGGGCAATGTCTGGGAGGGACACAACAGAGGCTCCCAAGGTGCTAGTCATGTTCCTGATCTTGGTGGTGCCCATCACTTGGGAAAAATTAACTGAGCTATAAACTGAAGATTTAAGCACTTTATGTACGTTATACTTAAATAAAACTGATCCATAGCCTCCAACCTGGCAAAGGAGGAAAAGTAATACAGAAAGTGTAATGAATTCAATAGAGATCAATGGAGCTAAAAAGAGAAAAGAAAATGTATAATTAACAGCACACCCAAAGTACGTGACAGAAATAAGTCTGTATGAGTCAAAACCTGCCATATCTATAAGTAGATTAAATTCCTGGTTAGATGTTAGAGATGATAAAAGATTTTTCAAAAAATACAAAATCTAGCTAAACACTGCTTGTAAGAGTCCACCTAAAAGCAGAATCTATATTAAAGTTTAATTAAAGTGATAAACACATTTGATAAAGCTATGTGATGGGTATGTGGGTATTTTATTATTCTTTATATTCTTATGTATGGTTGAGAAAAGGAAAATGTATCTGTTAATTGGAAACAAAACAAACTTTCACATTGAAACTGGGTCCTGTTGCTTATTGAAGGCTTTGAGCTTGAGGCCTACTCCACTATAAAGAAAGATTAGCAAACACAACTGGCACAGAGATGTTCCTTTGATCCAACCAAATGGATAAAGATAATTTAAAAGGAAATACTTTTCTCACTCTGCAGAAAACTGTTACCATCTAAAGTCATGTTACCCAGCATGGTAGGGGAAGCCCACACTAAGGGACCCTGAAGCCACAGGGACCGGAATCCAGACCCCAACACACACCACCCTATTTTCCCATCTGTAAAATAAAGACTAAATCAATCTTGCTAGCTCTTACAAGAATGAGAAGAAATGGCTTTTGTGATGTGCTTGGAGCACACAGTTGCCAATCCATGGCAACTGCTAATCAGCTCAGTCTTTTTATTATGTTTTACTGTAAGTTTAGAGTTTTTAATCAGTAATCACCCCTCTGCCCCATCCAAGGCTCTCAGCCAAGGGCACAGTATGACTTAGAAACTCAAAGAACAACTGGGTTACCGCAAGCTTGACATTTGCATGCTAGTAGGTCCTTTGTAGAATAATTTCTTCCTTTATACTTTATGGAGTTGATAGGACACTTTCACAGTGAATAGACATGGAAGGCTTTAGAAAGTTAAAAGCACCTTCCTAACAAAGGAAGTGTTAGTCCTATGATGAATACCATCGAGGGTGTTAAATAAATGGCAACATTGTTCTTCTACATGTTTATAAGAAACAGATAAGGCTATCTGTTCAATGATAAACCATGTTTTTTGCTTACTTCTGAAGCATACCATGCTCTTCTGGATAAGTATGGCTGCTTTCCTTACCACCACCTCCAGAGCGAGTCAGGAGACTTCCTGTGTGCTCCCATGGCTGGGGTACTACGTTGACACACTTGTCCATTTTTCTTTTTTTCCCAACATACAGTAAGCCTCTTAAAGACAAGACCTTTGTCATTCCTGCTGTAGTGTTCCTCACACCCTGCCCAGTACCACAGCCAACCCTCAAAAATGGAGCCCAATTCATGGTTCTGTGACTTAGTAAATTGTATTTGTGCCTGTTTCCTCATCTGTAAAATGAAGTTTAAAATGGTCTTAGGGTTGTATTATTAAAGACTAAATGGAGTAACTCATGCAACATGTGATAACTTAGCACAGTGCTTGGCTCTTAGCATTATGTAGGTGTTAGCTTTTATTATTGCTGTCATATTTAACCCTGAGGGAGAAAAAAGAACAACATTTATTGCATTGTCACTTGTTACTTTCTGTGCTGACTCTCATTCCTCACAACTCTATGAAATGGGACTTATCATTCTCATTTTGCAGATGAGAAAAGCAAAACTCAGATAAGTCACAGGCTTACAGATTGTCACACAGGTAGTAAATAGCTGCATCCAGGTCTGTCTCTACCATACTTATAGTGTTAGAGTATAAGTATATATGGAAGGGGGGAAGAAGTATTGATTCACCTTGGATTGAAGGAGCATCTACCTAAGACAGCCCAAAGGGAAATGCTAGTCCCTGAACTCACGCTCCCAATTCCAAACAAAGGTAAGATTTAATGACTGCAGAAAAAGCAAGAGGTAGAAGAAAGCCTGCTTAGCTCTATTGAATGCAACATATCCCCAATTTTTTTTAACATGGGATCCTTTTTTTCAGGACTCATCTAATACTGTGTTGAACTAGTTTTACATGGAATAAAAACTGGGAAAGACTCAGTCTGCAAAAACCTAAAATTCAATCTGATACTTCTATGGGAGACCTTGTTTACTAAGAGCTGACAATGGTGGCCAAGGGCCCTCTGCAATCCCCAGATACATATGGCTTATCTTGCCCCGTATTGTAATTCTTTTGTTAGATTAGTTTTTCATATTCAAAACATTCCTATAAAATTTTAGATCTCTAGCTTCCCCTAAAGTATCAGCAGATACACCAGCAAAAGATCCACATCCCCATGCAGCAACAGTAGGCTAGAATTGAGAGACTTCTCCCCTCTTAAAAAAAAAACATGTTTAAGTGCCTTCCATTTTGCCACAGACCTCACCATGTCCTGTTAATGTTCTGTTGTCTATCCAGTCTGCTTTATTCATTTCGTTATCTTCCTGGTCCCTGTTGGACCTTTGCATTTATGACATTGCTCTAAGTGCTAGGAGAAAGAGTGACTTCATGAAAAGCTTTTGGGAGGTCTTGAAACTGACTTACATCACATCTGAACTCTTACCAACTTCAGTGTGAGATGAAAAATATATAGCAAACATTCACTAAGATTCTACAATGAATTGGTTAACTTACCAGGCTCTTGTGAGAAAAAGCACAAAGAAAGATATAACAAAGAAAAGATAACAGATCCTAGGCTGATAGGGAAGACAGACAGATAAAAACTTGCAATACAATGTGATAACTGCTCTGAAAGTGGCATAGCTAAAGTGGAGTAGATGAAGTGGTATAGGTATAGCTTTCCCTAGGGGAAGCCCACCAAGGCTTCCAGAAGCATGATACATAAGTTGTAACTTGAAGTTCATCAGGTAAAGGAGAAAAGGAAGTAGAATCCAGAACAGTGGAACATGACGTGTGAGATTCATGGTGAAGGACATCCCAGTGTGACTGAGAAGTTATAGGTTGTTTGGTAGGGCTGGTAAGCAGAGACTGCAGGGTGGAGTACTTGGAGATACAAGCAAAAGGTGAGTTGAAGCAAGACTGGCCAGGTCTTTCACTCCATGCTAAAGGGTTTAAGCTTTAACCTACAGACCAGTGCTCTTCCATCTTTTTTCAATTAGGCACACCTATTACTTAAATATTTGTAAGTCCATACTACCAAAAAATGTGTTATTTATTTATAAATGATATAAACACAGTAACAGGATCACTAACACCCAAGGCACAAACATAGATTTAGGATGGCATTCTTACTAAATTCAACATGAATTCGTATATCAAATAGTCTTTGTTTAAAAACACAGAAAGGTAATTGTTGTAGAAGGTAGAAGTTATAAACAGTAGTGAAAAATCATATTTAGTACTTAACATCAGCTACTCTTTTCAAAGTATAAATGATTAAGGACCTAAAAACATTTTCAGATATTAAATGTAGTTAACTACTGAAGGGTCACAATTAATATGTTATAATAGTTAATAATGCCCAGGTTTTTCCAACACCAAACCATATGTTTAGGTCAGGGGTTCCTACCTAAACTATAATAAATGTTCATCCTGTTGAACAAACATGAAAAGACATCTCTTTTCCCTTAGAAATTCAACAAAAGTCTTCATTTGCCTAAAGAATTAACAGTTAAAGCTGAACAATAATATAATAGCAAACATTTATTAAACACTAAAACTGTGCCAGACATCATCATAAGCAGCCTACATACATTAGCTCATTTGATTCTCCCCCAAATCTTAAGAATTGCTATTAGTGTCCTTGCCTTACCAAAAGGAAACTGAGGCACAGAGATATTAAGGGTCCAAGGTCACAGAGTTTGTAAGAGGGGATCCTGCATATGAACTCAGGCAACTGCATACCAAAGTCTGTGCTCCTAGGTACTCTAGTACAAGAATGCCCATCCATAAATTGTTTAAAATAGAGGAAAACTAAATATAAATTCCATAAACTATGGTAGATTTCCAGTATGGAGTCATACATTCCCACTAAAAACATTCTTTCTCAGAAAAATTTAATGACATAGGAAATGTTTATGAACTATCAAACAGAAAGCTAAATATGATAAACGACATTTATTGAGTGATTACTGTGTTCCAGATTCATTCCAAATGATTTGTAATGGGGTATCTCAATTACCTGCTAATTTCATGTGATACACACTTTTTCATTCCTGTTTTACAGATAAGATAAAACTTCCAGAAGTTAAATTATTTGCTCAACATTACACAATCTTGAGTTCAAATGTGAGTAGTCTAAGTCCAGAAACAGTGCTCTTAAATAATAGTCTATTCAACTTCCCCTTTATTCTCCTATAAAATTGAATGCAATTATGAACATCCATTAATTAATTAATTCACTAATTCAACCAACATTTATTGAGCACCTGATATGATCCAGATACTTCCTAGCAATGGGCTACAACAGTGAACAGGCATGCAGTGTTCCTACATTATATTCTAGTGGGAAATAGACATCAAAGCCCTCATTACTATAAAGTTTACTGAGCACTAAGACAAGGGAAGTTCTAGGGTGTCTTGGGAACCAGTAGTCTAATTAATTCCTGGTATGGCAAATCCCTTCTAAATCCTATAATGTTTTATATTAGACTGGGCAGGGCACAATTCTGATGATCAATGAGCACTGCACACATCCACCTTGTGAGACAGGCAATCTCTAGTTGTTCCTTATTCAATGGTTGACCAGCTACCTTGGCCACAGATTGAAATAGGACCTGTCATAAGTAGCTGTCTTAGGCAATGGTTGTCATGTCCCTGGTACCCAGAATGAGAGCAGGAGAGAAAGAGAAGGAGAGGGGACTGAGGATTCACAAATGGATACTCTGGACAGAGACTTAAAGGAAATCCACCAAAACGCTACCATCAGATAACTTGATCAGTTATCTCCACATAGGAGGTGGGTGATGCCATTTCCTTTTGTACATTGATATTTGCCATATTTTCTATAGTGGATAATGTGTTGCATTTATGCTTTTGAAATATTCTAATTGACATTTTGTATATGTGGTCTTCAAAACTCCAGACCACCTATACAAAGACAGTAACTTGTAGAAAATAAATAAAATAACCAGTTAAAGAGATTCAACATCTTTCTGACTACAGGAATCAAAATGCTATGTCTTGTTGTTTTTTTAAATTGTGGTAAAATGCACATAATGTAACATTTCCCATCTTAACCATTTTCAAGTGCACAGGTTAGTGGCAGTAAGTGTAGTGTAGTCACATTGTTAGGCAATCATCAGCACCAGTCATCTCCAGACTTTTTTTTCTTCTTGCAAAACAGAGACTGTGCCCATTAAATAATAACTCTCCAATTCCATCCCTCAGCCCCTGGCATCAACATTGTACTTTCATCTCTATGAATTTGACTACTCTAGGTACCTCATGTAAGTGATGCCTCATACAGTTTTGTCCTTTGGTTACTGACTAATTTCATTTTAGCTTAATGTCTTCAAGGTTTATCCATGTGGTAGCATGTGTCAGAATTTACTTTCTTTTGAAGGCTGAATAATATTCCACTATATGTATATATCATACATTTTCTCCCATTCCATGGGTTGTCTTTTCACTCTGTTGATTGTGTTACATCCCATTTAAAATTAGTTATCTTTGTGAGGACTGGGGGCATGAAGGAAATTGATTTTTTTCCCAGGCCAGCAATTTATGTGGAACTGACTGAAACAGGGATGGCCTCAGTTGTGTGACCAACCATTCAGAAGGCTAGAATGGATGCTTGTGACTTTTGGTATGAAGATATAATAGCACAAGTAAGGAAATTTCAGTTTTTGACACATCTCTCTCTCTGATCCCACATCCAAACAAACCCTCCCAATTCTTCCTTCTCCAGGATGGTTGCCTCCATCCTTCCTTTCCATTGTTCTGCTGTCACCCCCCATTCAGACTTCTGATTCTGCTGTAGAAGATTTCCAAAGAGCTTAATACTGTTCAGAATGCCATTGTGGAAAATACAGGATGCAAACTAAATATTCCATACTCAAATAAATTTGTGAAATGCTGGGTTAACAAAAACTAAATAGAATTTTAATATAGGTCTTTTCAGAGACTATACTATGCTAAGAGTATTGCAAATCTCCAAAAAAGAGAGTTAATGTTCAGGTTTTCTAAGATTTAGCTGCTGAACACATCTAGGGAGGGGCTTGGGAGAAGCACTATTGACTTTGAATAGGACCTAGAAAAATATTAATATACAGCAATAGCTCCCTAAATAGCTCTCTCTGCCTCCAGTCTCACTGTCCCTCAGCCTTCTGATCACATCACAGTTGAATTAATCTACGTAAGATGTTGCCCAGTGGTATTTCCCAAAGAGTAACAAAGGAAGCATATCAAAGGCTCTAGGCCTAAGGAACCCTTCTAGATATTTTGCTAACTGTGCCTCACACAACCCCTACATTTCCATGTATTAGAATGTCCTACCCAGAGAAGGTGAGGCCTTGTTCACCTTCCTACAAAGATGCCCTCATGCTGTTCCCTGGCAAAACCCTGCCATCTACTGGGGTCCATCTCTTGACCTTGCCTTTCTCCAGGCACAGGGAATCTCCTTCATCCAGATTCCCTAACACCTTGCATGGTGTCATACCTTCATTATCTGGATGTTGCATTATCCCTCCTATTGGATTTTACTTTGTTTTGAGGGTAGGAAACAATGCTTTCTCCACCTTTGAATTCTTTATCTTTCCTAATATTTACTTGGAGTTTATTTCCTCTGTCTTCTAAAAACTTTTTAAAGTCACACAAGTAATAAATGAATACATTCTTGTAAAAATCCAACCACCAAAATATGTAGAGGAAAAAAACAAAATCCATTCTCTACTCCTACCCTCCTCTTTTCCATTTATGGAAGTGCTGAACTATATTTAACCATTCCCCTTTGAAATTTAGTTTGCTTATTTTTTCATGATAAAATTAATGCTGCAATTAATGTCCTTGTGCATATATCCTTATGCTCATTATATGAATGATCTGATATGTAAAACAAGGATAGAATGTTGGACAAATATTAAAACATAAGCAATTCTGTTGCCGACAAATTATCCACTAAAAAGCCAGTACTAACAATAAATATGTGTTGAATGAATAAGTATCAAATTATAATTCTCTAAAGACCTTATCTCTTTGGTCCAATGCCCAGCACAGGACCACACACAGATAGACAGTCAATGCACATTCCTGTTTAGCAACAGTGGTAACCAGTTTTAAAATTCCTATCAGTTGAATACAGGATGGGTAGCAGTTTGTGAGAAAGCAGTCTAACGGTCCTAGCTGATTACAAGCTTAATACAAGGCAAGATGAAGCAGATCTTTTCAAAATATCAACTTTTGGGTTATGTTAAATAGGATAATTTCCAGATCACAGGATCAAATAATCAATTTAATTCAAAAAACATCTATCCCATAGACTTCTGTGAGCCACTTTACATATTTTTTCAATTTGGGGCACTGGTCGTAAGGCAGTCATTGACAGCCTGGGGCTCACTCAGGATGATGAAAGCTCTAATGCCTCACCAGAGGCAGAGTCAAAAATGAGATATTTAGCCTAGAGAAGAAAAAACTCAGGAGGCCCATGATAGCCATCTTACACTTGAAAGGCTGACACGGGGGAAGAGGAAGCAGATATGCTCTGTGAATCAGAACTAATGGGTGGACTTGTCAAGCAGAGAGACTCCAATCCAGTATAAGCTGACCACTGCTAACCACTTAGGTCATTCAGCAATGAAATAAGCTGTCTCATGAGGTAATGACGTTCCCATCACTGAGGAGGTTTGCAGAAGAGATGTGTGGACTTTGAAGGACCTTGCAAAACCTATCCTGAAGAGTAAGGCATCTCTTGGTGTCCCATAAGCATGGACAGAAACCAGCTTCCTTAGGGCAAAGCTCCTTCCATTTATCCCAGCACCTCAATCTACAGTACCTTGAAGAGTTCTCTCCTACCTTTCTCTCTAACTGTGGTAGGGAGTGGTAGAGCACATGCCATAGAGCTGATAGGCTTCCGCTAAGATATTACTACTTGCAAATCCCTGGGGAGCAAAGAAATACTATTACAAAAGGTCTTTGGGAAGAGGGCAATGCTTAATCCAAAAAGGGGGCTTAATAATAGTGAAGATTATAAGCATTGTAGTATTTTAGTGGAGGCCATATCTGAAGGCAAAGGAACAACTCCTGGTACCCCTATAGCCTTATCACAGAGGTGGGGTCCAGTTCCACTCTGTGTTGGCCAGGCTCTGGGAACCAAAGAGGGAAGGAGTACATCAACATCTACAGCATGAAGATTTTCCAATTTAGGTCCAGCAATAAGGCTAATGGATTTTTGCCCCGATATTATCATGGTCATCTACCCCATCAAGACCCAAACCAAAGAACTGAGGGGATAAATAATTCCTTAATTTCCTCCTGTCTTTGGATTCTGGGTTGCCTGTCTGCTGATCATGCAAGGGCCTGTGAGCCTTTTTCAAGTGTCCCTGTTGCTCTTGTGCCCCACTCAGGCCCTCCATCCCTTCGCTAGGTAAGTCTGCCCACTCCCTGAGGCTCCCACCCACCTCGTAGAGGCCCGTTCCAAGTATTATGGTGATGTCAGTGGTTTCTGGCTCCTTGCCTGCAGCCCACGCTTTCCTCCACAACAAAAATGCTTCAATTCTTCTGCCCCCATTGCCTTTCAAGTCGCGGGTCCCCAGCCAGCCACAAAGGGCTCTGTTCTCCTCCTGGTGTCTCCTCAGCACAGACTCAGGACTGCCCGAGGGCAAGGGTTGGTGGGGAGGGGGAGGAGAAACTCGGGGCCTTCACAGACCCTTTTCACGGCATAGCGAGGAAACTGAGGCCCTGAGAGGAAAGAAGATTCACTCGAGGCCATACAGAGTTGGCGACGGAGGTGCTGCTGGAACCCGGAGTGCCCCACACGGTGTCCAGTCTTTCTACCCCATAAGCTTCCGTGGCAGCTCAGGCTGGGACTGCTCAGTCTGGTTTTTACTTTATGCATTTTATAAGCAAAACCCCCTCCTGTCCTCTTCTTCCCTCTCTTCCCCCTTTTCTTTCCCCTTCTCTCCTTGTTTCTCTCTGTGACTCTTCTCTGCCTTTTCTCTGCCTCCCGTCCCCCTTCCCTTCCTTACATCCCTTCTTTCTTTCACTCCTTCTCTCGCTCATTCTCTCCCACAAGAGCTGCTTCCTCACACAGGTGTGGTGTCCTCCACAGGCTGAGGAGGGGGCAGAGGAGGACTGCGTGTCCACGCCCGCCGTGGTCAACTGGGTCACGTTCCTCCAGCCTCCATTGTCTGACTCTAGTCTCGGTTGTCTGTCTGTTTCCTTTTAAAGGGGTGCAATTTTATTTTCCTTTATTTTCTTTCCCTTGACTGGAGATAGAAGCAGTCACTATCAAGTAAAGGAAGGGTGTTTTGCTGCTAATTAAGGTGTTCCCCCATTGAATACTTTGGGGCGTGAGGAGAGGGGTAACTGAGAAGGGAGGGTGGAAGTCACCTGGAAAGGGAGCACTCGCTGAAATGCCAATGTTATCTGATGAAGCGGGTCAGTGTGTTCTGCTTCAAACGCTGACAATGAGAGAGGAGTAGGAGTGCAGGTTTTGCAATCAGATACCTGGATAATGTGTAATAAGTAAGGAACACAGATGAGATGGCCTTTTATTATTTTTCTAACCTATGCTGTCAGGTTTCACATATGAAATGGGGGCAACATATTCCTCTATGGGGTCCCCAGCATGTCCCCTCAAGTGGGCCTGGGGCTACTCCTCCCCTTGGGACTCACAACTTAGACAAGGCTAGGCCACTGGGGCAGTGACAGAGACTCTTTCCCCAGACCCACAAGGGCTGGAAAGAGCACCAGGCGAGGAGTGAGGAAATGGGGGCCCCCTCATCCCAGGACAGCATCATCTATTCTGTCTGATACTGAGTAAACCATTTCACTTTTTGACACCTGGATTTTCTCATATCTGGACTGAAGGAATTAAACCATGTAAGTGGTTTTCAAGTAATACTCCATGCATCCCCAGGGCTCACTACAAATGTATTTCCAGGTTGTACATACAGAAAAAAGTGTCTGTCAAACACTATGTGGAAGGTTGAGACTTCTAGAGAAATCTTCTCATTGCTTTCATTTGTTTAATATATTAGGCTTTTAGGTAAGATTTAGTTTGAAAAAGAGTTCTCCTAAAGTATGAAAATCACCACAGATTATTCCTTTCCTTAGATAGTGGCTGTAGAAAGGTATCCAAATCCGGTAATAAGATGTCCTCTGGGAGTGAAAGAGAAGTCAGCCTAAAATGGCTCAGAGCAGAATTGTGTAGTCATCTCAAAGACACCAAGCACTTTCCAGGGTGCCTGACCTCCCAGTCCTAATGATATGTGTGTATGTGTGTGTGTGTGTGTGTATGTGTGTCTATGAATTTATAAGGCTTTCTTTGTCTAAAGGTTTTCCACTAAGGATGGCTCAAATACAGCACACGTATCACTTCCTCCTAATCTTGTGCCCATGACAGGCATCTCTAATCAACTGTCACTTTCCCACCAAGTCTAAATGTGGCCTCATATTTCTTCTCAACACTGAAGGAAGCCCTTAACAATCAATAAAACTTGTTCATGAAATGAAATCTGTCTTTCATCCCTGCATTTAAGCATTTGAATCATATAAGTAACTCCTTTTGTTTAGATATCTGACTCACCAAGCAACCTTCTGATTAGAGCATAGTTTCCCATGGAGGTTACAGAAACCAAATGGACTTTTCAGAAGATAAGAGTATCCAGTCTTCCCAATAATTTTATTTTTCAATAGATTTATATGTAAGTCTCATTAATTCATTATTGATAATCCTTCTTCTAAAACATATTATCTTTCTTTCAATATGATGACATATTAGGTATCTTGAAACTTCAAGGTCTGAAAACCAAACCTTGGACTCCAGCAGATCCACCTGTATAACATCCCTCAGTGGAGAGCTATCTGGACCACCAGCCTTCTCCAGATAACTTACTCATCATCTTTTTTAAATATAATAACATGCACCTTTGTTTCTTTCAAATTTCCATGGTGACTACTAACGTAACTCCAAAATGAGGTTTCTCTGACTTTAAAGGGATGTTTGCCACTTGCAAAGTGAGCTGAGGTCAGAGAACAATGTTTGCCTAGTATTGATGAGAATATATCCAGCTTAATGGAAACAGGGCAAGAATGTGGAAGTCTAGAAACAAATCCCAAACCCAAGTCCCTCCTGCAGCTCTTGTTTATTAGATCATCTTCAAACTCTAAATCAAAATTTGTACACACCAGCAAACATAGGGCATCTTATCATGAGCGTCTACTCTTCTTACCTGGTTTCCAAAGTGATTTCAGAGTCATCCTAAGAAAATAAGAACTAAATGCTTACCAAGCAAAACCCTTTCAGAATACAGCATATATTGACCAGAGAATCATTTGTCCTTTAATCTGTTTTCTTATTTGGCTTTGTTTGTTGAGTCAGTTCACTAGAGAAACTCACTAAGGCCAGGCTGGTTCAATCTTCCATGTATGTGAGTTCTATAGACACAGTCTGCACCCCAGGGGCCATTCCTTCTTTTGAAAAACTAATTCAGGCCTCACACCTGCCTATAACAGGTCCCATAATTTTGCACAGATGAGTTAGCTCCAAAGCATATAAGCTTCCCTTGTGGAAATGCTTAAATACTCCCAAGATACCAATCTTAGACTTGAACCATGAGACTACCCCACCTGTAAGAGGCTGAATTGGGTCCCCCCACCCACCAAAATTCGTATGTTAAAATTCTCACCCTCAGTCTCTCAAAATGTGACTATACTTGGAAACAGAGATGATAAAGTTAACAAGAGGCCATTAGGGTGAGCCCTAAACCAGTCTGACTGATGCCCTTAAAAGAAGGAAATTTGGACACACGGAGACATCAGGATGCACATATATAGAGGAAAGACTATGTGAGGACATAGGAAGAAGGTGATGATAGAAATCAAACTTTCCAACTTTGGTCTTGCTCTTCTAGCCTCCAGAACTATGAGAAAATAAATTTCTGTTGTTTAAACCACCCAGTCTGTGATATTTTGTTATGGCAGTCCTAGCAAGTCCTGCTTCTCTCTGTTGTTAAGGTGGATTATAACAACCTCACAAAAATTCAGTGAATACAGTGGCCATTTCAGTCAAGCTCGTGGTAGCACCCACAGTGATATTCTGAAAGTAGAATACAAACACTTCTTTTGAATGTGGTATCTTGTGAAACTTGTTGGCGAAGTGTCCTATTATCAGGTTTTGCCTGATTTACCATGCAGGCTATGTTTGTCTGTAACATGGTCCATTTACAACACTGAGATCAAAGTAATCTTTTTTAAACATATGCAAAATTGTGTCACATCTTTGTGCAAAGCCCTACAATGGCTCCCCTTATTCCTGAAAGTAAAGCCTTCCAGACTCCAGGGCTCATCTTCCTACCTCCTACTTCTCTCTCTGACTCCTTCTGCTCCAGTCACCCTGGCCTCCTTGTTATTCTGCAAACAGGACTGGCACAATCCCCCCTTGGGATCTATGCACTAGCTGTTCCCTCTTCCAGGAATACTCTTCTCTCAGATATCTGCTTGGCTAACTTCCCCACCTCTTTCAAGTTTCTGCTTAGATAACACCACCTCAGTGAGACCCATCCTGAGCTTGCACTGCTACTTCCTGTCCCTGCCCCTCCAATACCCAAGTCCCCTTCCTGTGATTTAATTGTCCCTTTTTCCACAGCACTTGTCATATTCTAACATACTAGCTAATTTACTTAATCACTATGTGTATTGTTTACTGCCTGTCCTATTCCCACAGAGAATGTAAACTCCATGAAGGCAAAGATCTTTGTTTGCTTTACAGATGTACCTCAAGCACCCAGGACAGTGCCTGACACATAGTGGATGCCCGATAAATTTTTTTCAATTCAATGAATTGTGTTTTGCATAAGTTAGGTGTTTCTATTTTCTAAGACTAGAAATGACTAAACTCAAGTTTATCCATCAGTGATAAGAAATGTACAGTAACATCTCTCCTGGCTTTATTCTTATGCTGTATAGAAATCTAGAGGAGGTAACTGACTTCTAGGTCTTGATTCCTATGATTCTAAGATTCTATCAGAACACGTCATAGAAAACAGCCCCTAATGGACTGGCAGCACAAATGCACCGTGCATTACAGGCAGTGACCCAATATTATCAATGCCAAAAGCACCAACCAGTACATTCATACTAGTGAAAACTTCAGCAGATAGGTTATTTAGTATCACAAAGTCAAAATGAATAGTTGACAACATTTTCCACCTTCTTAGAGTAGTCTGGGGAAACTCTGCCTTATTCACCAAGAAGACAAGAACCAGAACTTTGGGAGGTTTTTAATATCCTTGAAAATGACATGGGCCAATATTTTTTAACAACCTAAGCCGAGACACCTGTTGACCACCAGGCTAGATGGGAACAGACTTTCAGCAAGACAACACCTTAATTTTTCTGGCTGTACCACTTCCTGGTTAATTCCATGGCACCTAATTTGCAAACCAGATTATTTTCCCCAAAGCAAGCATTTCTGATTGTGCCTAGGCTGAGAGTTAAGACAACTCCCCAACCCAGAGAAAAGGCAATTCTAAAGGCAGCAGTTCTTTTAAGTCTTTATTCTCTGGGGAAGTGTAGAGACAGAATCTCTCAGAACTAAAAACCATTTCTCCTAGGTATCTGTCAAAGTTAAGTTCATTGCATTTTTTTCCTAGAATCTCTGCCTCTCCTAATGAACAATTTTGGATATCCAAAGACAAGCCAGGAATCAGGTATGGGGGGAGCAAGAGAAAACAAACCTGTCAGCAGTATTCCACCACAGGTGGTTTTTTCTTACTTCATGGTCAAAGATGCTCATACATTTTCTATGACATATGTCATTCACTCTCAGAATATGTGTAAGGAGAAAGCCTCGCAAGCATTTGATAAACAGCAAGTTCTTCCCTCCCTCCTTCCCTCCCTCTCTGCATTCCTCTTTTCTTCCTTTCTTAAGGAGTCCTCCCTAGGCAGTTACTATTCTAGGCAGAGAGACACAAGAACTGGTCTCTCACCCCAAGACACTCCTCCTCTAGCAGATACAATAACTCCTCTATAAGAAGATAAATGCCAGGGAGGAGATGGGTGCCCAGCACCAGAAGCATGGAGGAGGGAGAGGACATGAATGAGTTCTACTTGAAAAGGGAATGTTGTCAACAAATGCTTCCCAGAGGAGGTGCTGTTTGAGCTATACTTTAAAGATATGAGGCAAAATTTGCAAGGCAGAAAAATAAAGGCACTTGGTTCAAGTGGCCTTTGCAGAAAGCGACCTTTGTAATTGAATTTTCCATATGCTGTGTCCAAATGGCATCAAAACAACTGATCGATGAGGGCAGAAGTTAGCCAAAATAGTTGTCTGATCTTGGGCGGGTCAAAAAGGAAAAGCACTGGACTGATTTTTTTCACACATGTTGACAGAGTCAAGTAAAATGGAAACATGATCTAGATAATCCAAACTCAGAATGATTCTCTTGGTCCTCCCAACAGTATAATCAAATAATGGAACATTCCACCTCCTGTCTTCTGTTTCCTATATGACACATCTCCAGAGAGATGGTGGCCGAAAGACCATGAGCTCTGGGAAGTGTGGTCTCTGGATCTGACATCAGCTATAGAGACCCAGGAAAGCTGGAGGCACTGGCCTTATTGCTTTCTTTGTGAAACAGATTCCAAAATCCAGAATGAAGGGGACTTGAGTACATGAACTGTTTCATCAAATAGGCAAAGAGTTCAAGCTCGAAGATGCTATAGTTTAGCCCACTTCTTAAGAGGATCATGGAGTCTGAGAAGTGGAAGTGACAACATCATTCTAATGAATGTTTTCATTTTACTCTGAGGAACCTGGGCCCCAGAGATGAGGTCACACAAAACTAGTGACAGGGTCAAGACTAGAACAAAGTTATTTTTACTTCTACAGAACAGCTCTATTCAGAAAATATCCTCTGCATTCTCATGGCTTTACTCATACCCCATTTTCACAGGGAAGAAAGAGCAAATAGGAGTGAATGAAATGACATACCAATATGTAAAGGTGATATTCCAGTGGAGTCAGAATATGAGGTGAAAACTCTGCCTTGGTCAGTTTTACCCTTGAAAATATCTCAATTATACACCCTACTGGAGGCCAGGAGATTCCTTCTCAAAAAGTCTAACACAGCCAGGTTTTCTACCTAGTGTTGGAAAAATGTGTTGCTTGTTTAGCTGAGCACAAAGTATTTAGCTTACATCTGGGGCTATGCTGCGTGAAAAATACCTATCTCATAAAATCACACCCAGAGCAGGTTAACTAGTTCATGCAGGACTGAAAGCTCATAAAATCACACCCAGAGCGGGTTAACTAGCTGGTGCAGGACTGAAAGCTGCAACCTCAATTCTTCTAACCGCACAGGAACCACGTAGCCCTCCTACTGCTCTAGGCAGTTCCACTTTTGGCCCCAGTCAAATTTCACCTTTGCAAGATTTCCTGCAGAACCTCTGTGGAGTCAGCCTTTCCCCTTTCTGTGGTCCTCATTACTCATACTTTAAAATTCTGTTTCTATTACTTCTTCCTCAAAGTATTTAAAAATATTTCCATATCATCTGAGCAGGTAGGGTCATATGTGTTTCCAAAGCAGCTAATGAATTTGAGAATATAAAGGAAAGAGCACGGACAGGCCTCAGAAGACCTGGAATTCAAATTGTGTGGCCAGAGTCTGAGGGAGAAACCCAGGACATATTCATTAACTATTACAGAAAAAGGGACTATGTAGCAAAGGAATGCGCAGGGCTAAGGGTGCCAGCAAAGTCCGATGTACAACCTGAGCCTAGCAACAACTGGGAGCTTTATGTCCCTAGTTCTGAAGAGACAAGAGGAGGAAATGGTTCTAGACCTGGAGAGAAGGCAGCAGACCAGAGCTGTGGCCTTTGATCAAAGAATGTGACACTGGCCCATGTAGCCCAGCAAGGACCTGCCCTCCTCTCATCTCCCAATCTTTTCCTTGCTTCCCACACGATGAACACAAGGGGAAAGTCTGGGGGCAAGAGGGCTTGATCCATATAGTTCAGAAAGCAGGGTGGAAAAGGAGGAACAATGAATCTAGAGGGGCAAATAGATTATCCAGCACAGGATTTGAGTTCTATCCCTTTAGATGAGTCTCCTTACTGTCTTGATCCTTGGAATCTTTATTAGTAAAAATGAGTGGGTTGATTATTAGTCTCTAGGTTACCTCCTTGTATAACACTCAATGATGCTAAGACTCTAGGAAAAAAATTCTTACATATTGATATTTTAGATTCCTAGAGGCAGATACTCTCAGTAGGCCAGGATATATCAGCTGCTATAAAATATTTATTGAAACAGTATGTGGAATTAGAAATCCATGCATTTGTAAGATAATTCAATGCTTAATAAATTTCTAAGAAAAACTAGCTATTACTATTCAGCATTTCATAGTTTAAAAAATGTTACTTTATGCAGCCCTGTTTATGCCACATACTAATGTGTATCCTGACAAATTGTTCAGTTCCCTTTTATGGTGAGGCCTCTGCTTGGCCCTTGGTCTCTAACTGACCTCAGTTACCTTATCTGACCTCTGTGGGGCTTTCTTCAATCATTTGTAAAAATATATAATTTGCCTGTCAAAGCATTTTGTTTTGCTATGGGAGTCAGGAGGCAACCTCTTCCAAAAAGGATTAGCACCCAGAGGCGGCAGAACCCTGAGATCATAGGAAACCTTGATGTCTCCAAACAAGGGTCGTTTGTGGGCAGCCTAGTTGCAGAGGTGGGTACTGACCATCACAGATTGTTGGTTTATTTTTTTCTTCCAACCAAGCTATACTGAGTGTTTGCCAGCACTGTTCTGGACACCTGGGAACAGCTGAGAGCAAAAGGAGGCCCCAGCTTCTAATGGAAGAAGATTCATGATCCAAAAAGACACACATATGAAACACACAGATAGGTAAGATACACTGAATAATGGTAAGTGCAGCAAAGAACGTATACAAGTGGGGTAGAGGGGGAACCGCCTGAGCCAACCAAGGCTTGGGAAGAGGTTGACTTTTGATATGAAACTTTTATTTTAAATATTTTGTGGGTTTTTTTTGCATACATACAAAAATGTTCCAAAACTCCCAAGATCTTAGAAGATAGTGACTAAAAGATTCAAATTAGTCATGTCCATTTAAAGGATTTAGAAATACAAGTCTGAGGACTAGAAAAAATGAAGCATCATAAGATGAATGATTTCTTACAATAACCTGTAAATGTTTGTGTAAATGTATCCTAAGGACTGATTGTTGGGTCCATGGGCACCTGGGTGTGGGGGCAGGGGGCAGGGAAGCAGAGACTAGACATGTCTAGCATTAGGAAAGACAGCAGTAGACGTTGAGGGAGAAAGAGTTGCTGAGAGCAAGAAGCTGGCTCCTGTGGACACTGGGAAGGGTATTAGTTTGTGTTATGTAAACCTGAAGCTCCCTGCATATTTATACATGTGGAGTGGTCATCAGGCAAAGCAGATTCCTGGGATATGGGATAATTACAGTGGCTATTTATGTTGTTGCACATAGTTCAGAGATATTTGAGGTGTGCTTAAAATTATTTAAACCACTTTATTTTATTATCAAAATGATTGCAAAGGTGGGGCTCAGGAAGAAAACATTTAATGATGTTTGCCAAATACTCTTGTATAAAATAAGGTCTCAATTCACAAGCAGAATTTTGTCCTTTATGTAGGAGTGTGATAAATGTTGAGGCCAAATCTATCATCTTTTTGCATTTTCAGTTTAAGGAAATGGCCATTATCTGTCAGATCTGGAGCTTCCATGATTCAATGATGAACTAGCTCAGAAAAGAAGCCTTAATTCCATATAATGCCACAGAATACAATCGTGGCTTCAGATCTTTAGACTGCACATCTGAGCTAAATTCCATGGTAATTGAAACTTAAATTTCCATCAGCACAAACCAAAGGTATGATGTAAAAAAAAAAAAAATTGCTCCAGGACCTCAAAAGATTTAACAAGAACTGGCTAAAAACTTTATGTCTCAGCAATATGACAGCTTCAGCAAACCACAAAAATCAAAAGGTTGTCCCTATATCAGTAGGTTATTTTAATGAAATTCCTGGAGATATTGTAAAAGTTCTTGAACTTGAAGTCTTGGCAGGTGTGACAAGTGACCAATTAAGTGATTATATTTTCTCTGCTCTGAGCTCAGTACACTGGTTGATAAGATGATTAGCATGTCAGCTGATAACCTTAATATTAACTTCAGAGATGGAAAATTCTACCAGCTTAAAGATGTTTTTTCTAGAAACTGATGACTAACTTCATCAAAGCATTGATGAGGATTGATTCTATTGATACACTCATACCAGCTCTGTGAATAACTCATCTGATGATTTTCCAGTTTTTAAGGAAAGTTTTTCTTGTAAAAATATTATATTCATATGATATGATCACCAAATAATTTTATGACTTATTCAAAGTGCACTGCAAATAGTATATTAAATCCAAGATACCTGAGATGGATGCCTTCTCTTGAAAACAGACTAAAAATGTTCCACATAGATCATGACTCTAAGAAAAACAAAAAAATAAAGTAAAAAAATTTAAGATTCTAACTCAAAACGTTGGTTCTGGCTTTATGTAAAACTGTTTACACTATTTTACATGTTGTTTTTTCTAAAGCAAGGGCCAAAACATCACTGAACACTATGTGCTTCTCTAGCAGTATGCAAAAGTTGTAAGTCAGTCTAAGTTTTCACTTTCATTTCAAAATAAGAATTGTGAGAGAATCACTAGCAGTGGTTTTCACTCTGGTTTAGATCTGTTCTACTGCTAACAGATGAGTTACTTATAAAAAGTATAAATTAGATGGACAGTGACTGTAATGGGGTATGTGGTAAGAACTTGATAATGGGGGGAATCTAGTAACCACAATGTTGCTCATGTAATTGTATATTAATGATGCCAAAATAAAAAATAATAAATAAAATACAAAATACAGAGTCTAAATCACAAAACTTTGGGAGAGATAGGTCTAAAAAGGGTCTATCAGTAATACTGGATTCAGCTGCTGGGGGAAGATTATAAATAAAATCATCCAGAGGAGCCATAAATCCCTTTCAAAGCACTGTTCCTTCTTTATCATGCAATGATCTTTGTAATGAACACCATGTCCTTAAATTATAGTTTAATGAGAACTTACTAGCCTAATGGGCAAGGAGAAAGTATCTACACATGAGAAACAACTGAATATGCTGAAAGATGGTTTTGTCCTGTGTATATTAGTATCCCAGTCTTATTTCAGAAGCTCAAATTTGTCCTCTCTGCTGGGTACACCATGAAGGAGAAGCAAATTTCAGTAAATAACAGTTTTGAAGATCTTGAAATATCTTCATTGAATAGTGAACTTGCAGACTCTGTTAGTAACTTAAATACTCAGAAGACTTGGTTAGAGAGATATTTGATAAAATTAAACAAAATACACAGTTATTGAACAATCTGAGTTCTTCAAAAAAATCCAAGGAAGGTTATTTGCTACCAGCATCATTGTTAGGTAAATGATAAAACTGAGAAAGCAAATATTATATTAAATTATTATACATACATATATATGTGTGATAGTTTTAGATTTACAGAAAACTGAACAGTTAAAATAGAGTCCCATATACCTCCTTTCTCCTGTTTCATAGTTTCCCGTATTATGAACACTTTGTATTAGTCTGGTATATTTGTTATAATTGATTAGTCAATATTGATGCATTATTATTAACTAAAATTTTATACTTCATAGGGTTCACTCCTTGTGGTATACAGTTCTATGGATTTTATCATGGATATTGTTACCAAAATTTGTATTTCTCATTATCTAATTTTGTTCTTTTATACTAGGAATACAGATTCATAAATATGTATAGTGAAATGCAATGTAATGTCTATACTTTGTAACACTTTCCATATAAATAAATTATAGGGAAAAAAGTCATTGGTTCCTAGTTTTGGTTCATAATAAAAGGACACGACAGACAGAGGGCATAGGAAACAGCCTGAGTAGTTCTGGGAAAAGAGATTCCAAAATGTGAAGACAGAAACTACTTTGACCACAGTCTTATGCACGAGTGTCACACATCCTTGTCTTAGCAGTTAAATGCCTGGCTCTTTAAATGCACCTCTGACATTAGAGGCCCACCCATAGGAACTTCTGACTGCCATCCGTGACCAATCACTGCCAGTCAGCCTTACCAGCTCCCTTTGTACAGCAGAAACTGACACCTCTCCCACTTTGCTTCAGGGACCACCCTTAGCCATATCATGTACCTCTCTCTGCCTACTGTCTTTTATATTCTGTGCTCCAGATGGATCCCAGCCACTTGGCTTTTATCCAGCAAAAATGGAGAAGACACATTTCTTTTCCTCGAAGAATTCACAGTGGACTTAGTAGCAGGAATTACCAAGTGGTGGCCCTTGAGCTGCCTCCAGCCTCTGGATGTGTTCAGTTTTATAGCAAAATGCTGTCTCACATGCTGTTTTAATTTTGAATTTGGTTGTCAACAAAAGTTAGAAAATTTCATACACAAAAAATATTGATTTGTAGCTTCTCTTGAAAAATCAGAAGCAACCCTGCACTCCCATTGCTAACAGTCAGCTGGAGTTGAGTGGCAGCTACCCCCTTTCAGACATGGTAGGTGCTCTCTAGTTTGACACAGTTCCCACCTCTCTCTATTGTATTACACGTAGATCACTTACTGCATTTACATTATTTTTCTGGCCTCTGTAGACAGTTGAGTTTGCAACCCTTGAACTAGCTGGGCAAAACAGCCTGGGAAATCAAAAATAGAACCCTTTGCCAAGCCCCACCCCTCACCATCCCCTAACAGAAAAAAACAAATGTTTGAATATGGCCACTCATGCCTTTTTGTGCCAAGGAAAACCCTAAGACCACATTTTTCTTTCTCTTATAAAAGTGAGGTTCCAGCTGGTTCAGTGAAATGCCCCTTTATGGAAAAGATCTTCTGACCACTGACCAAATTTTTAATTTGGAAGCATTATCCAAAGTGTCTCTTGAACTGGAGATGATCAAGACAGACCCACCATGCTTGGACTTGAAAGACCTTATCCCCCTTAGGATACTCTGTTCCAAGGATTTCACAAGCTCTCAACTCCCTGACCTTAGGAATTCTGATTTGTACCTTTAGAGAATCTTCATCTTTGAAGTTACCTATAAGCTAACGGAGCAAAGGGTCATGTCATTTTCTTGCCTCTCGGACTGACCAAAATGTAGCAGAAGGCACCAAAGATGTTTCTCCATGCCTGCCCTCCTCATCCTAGGCTCTCTATCACTTGCTCCCAGCCTCCTGGAACTACAGCTCCATGTTCAGCCAATTCACTTTAACCAAGCCCATAAGGACCGTTCAAGCCTTTCCTGTTCTGCCTCCTCAGTAATAATCAAAGCATCAAAAACATCAATCACACCATAGCTTTGCTTGCCTCTTGTACCTGGCCACTGAGACAAGCTGAAGTTCAAAAGTTGGACCTGCAAGCAGACATTTGCAGAATTTGGACCTTATCCAGCATGAAGTGAAGGCCAGGAGGTGCATCGAAAGTACCTTTAAGATAGAGGTCCTTGCAAGCATGCCCCAGGGGCAGCCTTCAATAGACATGGTTTGTTCACCTCTGTATCCTAACACCTGGAATAGCGCCTAACATATCGAAGATACTCAGGATTTGTGAAATAAATGGACAACTCTTGACTTCTGTAGCCTTACTTGCCCTGATCCTGGGCTTCTGATTTTTCCTTCAGCCTCTACCTTTGGCATCTTTCACTAACAGACTGATTCAACTTTGGCCTCCCAACATTTTGGATCTGACATTTACTTTGTCCTTTGCCATAATAATTTATAATACTTCTGTTTTCAGTTTTTTATGCTCTGTGTTTCTCCAAACAAATGAAAAGAACTTGGGAGGCCAAGTCATTTGACTTCCCATTCTAGTTGTGACAATGGGTAAGTCTTGTAACCTCCCTGGGCTTCATACTAAAAGGGGTTGGATGATCCAAATAAGGGAAATGCATGCGATATCTTCTACTTGCCATTTAGGAATGTCAAAAGTTCTGGAGAGTCTTGCAGTAAAGACTTGTTTGATACTATTTAAAGGTAGCATTTTCCAACACTGATTTGATTAAGCCTCTCTTTTTCCCCCCAACATAATGTCTATCAAGACATAAGGAATTTAGGATTCCAGGTAACAGACATTGGGAATTGCTAGAATAGAGACTGGTCTGCTTGAGGACTAACATTAGCTGGTGAAATTCACTTGCATTAAAGTAAAGAGAAAAAATACCTCATCACCAAGGAAATGGTATAATATTAAGAGATGACAGGTCTGAGAGCATCATCTGAAAGGAAACTACAGTGTCCCTCTTTGCCAACTTCCTTTTGTTGGTTCTGTTTTATGGGTCTGTCATTCATCAGCAATTAATGAGACCAAGTGGAGTCAAAGCCTCCACCTTCTTATAGGGGGGATCTAAGTTGGATTGAGAGTAGGGGGTGGGGAGCCAGCTGCGCCTTTTTATCTTTGGTGACAACAAGCAGTTGTGTTCCTTCTTGGGTAGTCACCGGGTTCATGAATAGTGCCACAGTCTTTTAAAGCCAGGACTGCTCTTTTGATCTACAAGTTCATATGACTCTACCATGGGCAAGGCCTTCTGCCCCAGTCCACCCCCTGCCCCTTCCTGTGTTTGTCCCTGCCCTTGCAACTGGTTAGGCTCCCAGCCAGCACAAAAGTAGTGATTTTCCCAATTCAGAGAAATAAAGGAAAACACCCCCCTCCCCAATTTTATGGTCAGTAGTTGTAGGGGAGATATAATAAATCGCTTCATTAAGTAAATGAAGCTTTTAGATAAGTGAAGAATTGTATCACTAAAGCTATTCTTCAAAACTTGTGAGAGTTCCACATGGTCAAAGGTTGTCATGCTGCCATGGAGATGAAATTTAAGTATAGAATTTGAGAGACTTAAGCTGACATGGTTTTCTCCTTCGCAGCTCCACCCTGCTGTTTGGTATATATACAAAAAAGTGTACTGTAAATTAAATGCAACTTCCAATGCGAAGGGTTAAAGAGCATAGATAGTTTTTTAGAGTAATTTATTCTTATTTTTATTCTTTTAGAATCTATTCAGTTTGAGTAATATTGATATTGATGTGTATCAGTCTTACAACAACTTCTAGGAAGACCCAGGCCTCCTGTCAGCCACAACAGTACAAGGGAGGTGGAAAGGGGAACCCCATCGCTGGTGTCACCGCTACCAAATGGAGCAAGAGCTTTGGTATTTTCTGACCAAAACTCTCTTTCTTTCTTCCTGCGCCCAGACATTCACTTGGTTCTTTGTAGAGCAAACCCCACGCATAAGTAAAAGATGAACAAAAACATCTCCTGCCCCGTGACTAACTTCTCATTTTTAGGGCTACTCTGTAAGACTCAGACATTACCTCCAGAAGATTCCAGCTAAGATGTAGTTATCAAGGGTGGGCTTTCCATTCAAACACAGACACAACCCATTATTTTCCACGTATTCTGCTGTGCCCCCTTCCTCTCCCTTATTCTGCTCCATTCCTGCTGACCTTACTATTGTTTGAACACTCCAGGCATGCATCCAATTCAGGGTTTTTGCATTTATAGTTCCTTCCAAATGGAATGCTGTTCCTTGGATATACATGGCTTCCCCTCTCCTTACCTAGAAGCACTGACTCATGTCAGTTTGGCAGTGAGCCTGTCCTAACCACCCTACTTAAAACAGCTGTTTCTCCACTCAACGATTCCTAGCCTCCTTCTTTGCTTTATTTTTTTTCCCATAACCCTAACCACTATCTAAAATATCCTTTGTGTATTTACTTTATTCATGACCTGCTTCCTCCACTAGAACGTTGGTAGACAAGGGCAAAGATTTTAGTCTGTTTTGTTTGCTAGTATGATCTTGGCAATACAATGTCTAGAACAGCACTTGGCCATGGTGGATTTCCTGACTATTTGTTGAATGAATGAATTGCCTAGCTTACTGCCACCTAACAAAGATCAAGACTATGAGACTAGGAGCTTTAGGACTAAGAAGTTTTGACTGTAGCTTTGGTGAACAGTTCCAGGAAAAGAGTCTGAAATCAGAGGGCTCTAGGCACAGAACTGGCAAGCACAGGGATAAAAGTATTAAAGATACTCATTTCTCAAGTCACAAGAATGGTACCTAGTGGTGTTTTAAGCAATTCTCCAAGTCCTCCTTCCTACCGTCTATGAGTTTCTTCTCATCACCAGAAGATTGCAACCCTGTTTACTACTAATAATTAACCCGTTACTCCAGGAATAGCCAGTGGTGGATGGCTCAATCAAAAACAGACCCTGTTTTGCTTAAATGCATAGATGAAGGAGACTCCCAAACTTTGCCCATGCAGCAGCTCTTCTGCCCCAGTAAGTGCCACTTCTACAATGCTCCAGCCTCCACATTAAGGTAGTCTTCCAATTCTCTCTGACCCTCTGTATCCAACTAGTTTCCCAGCTATTGTGATTTTATTTCCAAAACACCTCGTGCTTCCTTCACCTCTCTCATCCTTGTCACCACAGCCCTAATCTGGGCCTCATTAGGTCTCAGCTGGCTATGGCAATAGTTGCCCAGCTGGTTTACCATTTCCAGTTTCTTCCTCCTTCACCCATGCTCTAAACAGCTGCCACAATAATATTCTATTCACAAAGAACAATAATGTCACTCTCACTATTCTTACAATTACAAAATGCCAATAGCTCCCATTACACTTGAGAAGGGTCCTTTAATCTACCTTCCAGACTTCCCACCCACTAGCTCCCTAAATAAACCCGCGGCTTTAGCTGTGTCTACTGATGCACCCAAGCACCTCTTGCCTCCCACATGGAATGTATGCTTTCCTTCCTCCCATCTTGGTTTCTTCCTCCCCTCCTCTGTATGCCCCCTTCCAACCATGTGCCCCATTCCTCTCTCCTATCCAAAGATCTCTCACAGCCTATTTGTTAGTTCATTCAGTCAGTCAGAACAGAAATTGGGAAAGCTCAAACCTCTTTTTCCTAGATTTCCTACGTCAGAAATGATCTTCCTCTGTGTATCTCCTGTGCATGTACCACATGCTTCCTTGCTGAGGTGGTTGTTCTTATAGACATCATTATTTCTCCAGCCAGTCTCTTTGTGTGGCCCTTGAGGGCAGAGACTTTGGTGCCTCTCTTCTATTCCCAGAGCACTTTACAAGACAGCTTGCTCATAGCAGATGCCGAGACCTATTTGGGGATGCTGATAACAGTACATCTCACCGGTCCTCTCAGGGCCCCTATAATCCTTCCACCACCCAGAAGTATTTCCCCTTCTCCCATCCCCACAGTCAATGGGGCTCACAGTCCCAAAGGTGACTAGTTGTTATTCAAAGCTGAGTGAACTAGAAGGCCAGGCTGGAAAATAAATGTTACACAACTTCATCTAAGATTAATTTTCAAAAGGAAATCATCAGGATGAGAAGAACAGAGACTTGATTTACCAGTTGAGGCTGTTGTACCAGGTGCATACACATAATTTATGTCCCCAATGCCCTGTGGCACACACTTGGGTATCCTGGGTGCCTCATTTTTTGGGCGGGCAACTTGGTGGCATATAAAACAAATCTGGAATTAGAGGGGTAATGTGAGAGCATAAGGATAAGAAAAAAAATGGAAGGAAAGAAGGAAGGAAGGAGAAAAGAAGAAAAGGAGAGAGGGAGAAAGAGAGGGAAAGAGGAACAATTTAATTTCATCTTGCCAGGCAAGAACACTGTAAAAGGAGATAATCAGGAAGATATCTTAGCATGCCAGTGTGTAGCCACTGCTGTTGGGTGTGACTTCCTGGCTGTTTGGTGTGTACCCTGCCTTGCCATCAGTACAGACTTCCCACATTTACCAGCTTCCATGTCCTCTCTCACCTTAACTGTGAACTCACAGAGAAAGAAGCATGTCCCTTTATCTCTCTGTCCTTGGTATTGGGAGCAGCATCTGGCATATGGTGGGCGCTCAAGATACGTGTACTGGTGATGTAATATGAAGTTGAATGCCAGTGTTGTGCTTTTTGTTCTAGCCAACTACCACCACCTGTGCAATTATGTTCTTCTTTCAATTGGTTCATGCTTTTTATTTTTTTAACTTTATGCCATTCTTTGCAATACATCTGTGAAATCAAACAGATTGATGAGTGGGTTATATTTTTCCTAATACATATTAAAATAAGTAGCTAACTATTGAATGGTATTCATCCAGGTAACATCTAAATCATTATACCTGTTGTAGGCAGATGACTTTTGGGAAGCACTGATTAGACTTTGTTCCCTAAAATTGTGGAACAGTCAAGTGTATTATTATTTCTATACCTTAGGTCTTTCAGTAGTAATCTGGCACACATTCAACAATAATATCTTCAGAAGAAAGTTAACACTCTGTGTTTAAATTTTTCTGTATACAAACTATTTAATTTGTGGAGCACAATTTGTATCTGAGGAGAGGGAATATTTTGTCTTCTTCCCAAAAATGGTAGTTAGGTCAAGTCTGTTCTTAAGAAGGCATTTAGCCATTTTAGCAATCAGTGATGATTTCTGACTTTTCTCTCTCACTCACTGCCTGCCCCAAAATTTTCCCTAAATCTGAATGATCTACTTGGGAAACAACTCTAAAAATTCTCCAGAAGATAAATAGATGAAGTACACAAGCAGATAATTCACAAAAGAAGAAATTTAATCAACAAGGATAGGGAAAAATAAGCAACTCTATTAGGAATCAAATAAATGCAGATTAAAATTATGCATATAATTTTAAACTTTTTAAATGAGGGATTTTTAAAAAATAATGCTTAATGCAAGTGAGGGTAGGCTAAAATTGATTTTCTCAGACTTTGCAGGAAGCTATGTGATGCATAGTGACTATATGAACTGGTAAAGTATTTCCAACACACAATTTGGCAAAGTGAATCAAGAGTGCACAATTGTAATGAGGCCTTTGATCCTGTGTCCAGTGGTGCTTCTGTTTCTAGAAACCTAGTCTGTGGAAATAATTCTACATATGGAAAATATTGCATGCATGAATGTTACTGTATGAGGTTACTATATTATGTATACTAGTGAAAATTGAGGAAGGACCAAAATACCAACAATGGAGATAGCGAGTAAAATTAGAAGTCTTTATCCATTCAGTGGATGATCATGTAGTCATTAAATTAGATTTATGAAAGCATTTTATGACATGGCAGTATGCTTTGGGTATAATAGGATATAAAATTGTATAGATAATAATAATTATGTAAAACTATATGTATGTAAGAAGTGACTTCGAGGAAATGCCCTTGTCCCTCTCAAGAGCAGTGTGCATAATGCAAAGTGCATGAACTCTGACATCAGATTGTCTGTGTTTGCAGCTCAGCTCTCCAGCTTATTAGCTTTGTGACCTTGGGCAAGTTTCTTAACTTCTCTAAGACTTAGTTTTCTTCATCTGTAAAATGTAATAGCTGTCTCTCCATGGTGTCATGAAGAGTAAGTAAGATTATGTATGTTATCATTCAGCAGAGTGGCACCGACTAAATAGTTAGTTATTCAACCGCAAATACTTATCCATCATTGACTATGTGCAAGACACCTAATATGCTGTTAAATCATGGGGAAATGTCATCTTCTTCTGTTTCCTGCAATATGCTTACATTACCTTTGTAAGGAAGCATTCCACTGCACCCGCTTTGGTCGGCCACACTGTCGGCAGGCTACCCCAGGAGCAGACTTACCACTCTTCCTGGCTTCTCTCTCACCCCCTCCAAATTGAGGATTTGCTCATGTCACACCACTGCATTAATATCATCACGGGGTCCCCATTGTTTGCAAGATGACCTTCAACATATTTACATAGGGATTTTCAAAATCTGGCCTCAATCTGCCCCTTACTGTCTCATCTCTTACCGTTTTCTTTCTGCACTGTCTTTTCCAAACACCCTACCTCCGCCATCCCAAACCTGCACAAGACAACTACTGTCAGAAACCTCGATTTTTTGAGGCATTACACTGAAGTTCAAGAACTCTGGCCTCCTTTAAAATGGTGTTTCTTGGACCCATACCCCTAAGGATGCAGATTCAGAAGTTCAGAGTGGGACCCAGGAATCTGCTTCATAAACATCCTGCATGATTCTGGATGGATCTGCTTCAAACATCTGCATAAGTTCAGGAATATCATCTGAGAAACACGCTGTTATCTTCTCTGCCTGGTAGGCTTGTTCTGCACTCTGCCAGACACACTGAGAAGTTTGCTGTTTCCTGCCTTCCTCTGGCAAAGATGGTCTCCGTGGTCTTTTATCCAAACGTCTACTAAGGCTGTCATAGCCTTGTGCTGTCCTTGCTTACTTCTCTAGCAGGCTACCCCATTGAACTGTGAGCTCCTAGATTTCAGGGACTGTTTCATTTAACCATACTGTTCCCTACCCTGCACAATAACTGGTACATGTAGGCACTTACAGATGTCTATGGGATGTATTCAGGCTCTCATTCATTGGCATTAGTCATGCATGATTGGATGGTTCCACTGTCTACACTGAGCTCTAGGTTCATCTGAAATTACCAAGGCTGACCTTACTGATGCTGATAATTGGCTCTGCTCACTTACTTCTCAGGCCATGCAAAGCCAGCACACTTCCTCACATGTGTACTGCAACCACATAACTAGGATGCTCTTGGAGAGGCTCTGGTATCCAAGCCAGACACCATGATGGCATGTGAACTTCAGTCTGGAGAAGTTAACTAACCTTGAGAATCATACTGCAGAATGTGAGCAGGGCACAGACCCGGCTGGGTGGTTGTCCTGTGCCCACATCCCAACAGACTCACCATGAGCTTTCCTGTTTAAATGCTAGAATAGCATAGTGTTATTCATATGGGCCTGAAGCCAGACTGTCTTGGTTAGGAAATGTTCTATACCCTCTCTGTGCTTCAGTTTCCCCATCTGCAAAATGGGGCTAATAATAGTACCTAACTCATAAAATTGTTGTGAAAAGTGAATAAAATAAAATACATACAATCTTTAGAATGACATTTGGTATATAGTAACTGCTCAACAAATGGCAGCTTTTATAATTAGATTTCTGAGCTATAACATGGATTCAATGCACACTTTAGATTAGAATTTTTGCTCCGGCCTTTTTTTCCAAACACATGTTAAAATTTTCTATAGCAACCTTTGTCCTTGCTTAACCCCAACCTTGGGTATCTGACTATTATCTATCAGATTGGCTTCAATTCCACAGGACTTGGAAAAAACATGGTAATACCAAGCTAATAGAATCTCTAGTGTGTCAGAGATAAGTCTGAAGTTGGAAAAATATGGCAAAAGAGAATGTAAGAGTGTACCATTCATGGGTGGGGGGGAGGAAATTAAGCATGCCCCAAATGAGAGGATGAAGAGAGAGACTTTGAAAAATAAAAGAGCACATAAGAAAAAGTTCTTCCCGTTCAAAATTGCTAGCAATATCTTATATGAAAAGATGCCTCCCCCTTTTACCCCTTTGTTGGGCAAAAAAAGAACTGACATTCAAGTCTGCTTTCGGTGTGAGAGCTGAGTGTGGAACTCAGCATTTTACATAAGCCTCTTTCAGTACTCATTTGCAGTCATTATTTTTCTGATTTTACAGAGGGGAAACTAAAGAGCTACATTGCTAATAATGGCAAAACTGGATTCATACCCAGCTCTGAGATAGCTCCAAAGCTCCAGAGTTTTATGTTTCACACACTCTTTCCTCATTGCTCCTAATTATGCCTCTTGCAAACTTTAGAGTGGTGTTTCATAGCCTAGACATTAATAGCAAATATTTATCCAAGGCCAGCTTCTAGTTCTAGCTCTGTAGTCCCCAAAGCCTGTAATGAGGAAACACCTTCAGTGATGCCCCCTGAGGAAGTTCTAACTCCTATGACCTCAGAATGTGACCATATTGGAAATAGGGTCATTGCAGGTGTAATTAGACTAGTTTACGATAAGGTCGTCTTGGAACAGGGTGCCCCTTACTCAGTATGATTGGTGTCTTTAGAAGAGAAGAGACACTGAGAAGACACATGAGGCAAGGATGCCATGTGAGGCACAGAGGCGCTCCAGCTGCATGCAAGCCCAGGGACCAGGGAGTGCCAAGGGCTGATGTCATCCCCAGAAGCTCGCAGGAGGAGAGCAAGGATTCTCCCCTACTGGTTTCACAGAGAGCAGGGACCTGACACCTTGATTTTGGACTTCGAGCAGGGAGACAACTGTGAGACAATAAATTCGCCGTTGTTTGAAGCCTCCCAGTTAATACTTTGCTATAGCAGCCCTAGAAACTTTAGTTCCCGCCTGGAGTTGTGAAAGGTGTTCTTTCCCACCTGTGAAAATAAGCAGAGGACGTCCTTTTGAGGGCGTGGGCTCCTGAGGCCTGGGCTGTCTGCTGTCACTGTGGTTCTAGAATGGCGATCATGACAACAACATCATGGCAGATGCTGCTGGCTTCTCCCCAGTCGCCATCCTTCCCTGTTTGTGCTAGCAGGCCCTTATTTTACTAAGGGGCCTTTTAGTTCAGCAACCTCCTCCTTTTACCCCTTTGTTGGACTTTATGCATTTGAAAAAAGTTTTGATTGGACCCGTCAAACCAAGTTAGCTTCTTCCAGCCCAATTGGGTTAGTGACACTATTTTGGAGTTCAGGGATCTACCAGGTTGCACCATCCATGTGCAAAAACCAAATAGGGTTTCTGTATCCTGCCTTGCCAGACTTGAAAATATGGAGTACATGATTCATCCACCAACTCAAAAAATTAATAGATTTGGTGGCTTGTGTGGCATACTTACCAGCACTTACTAACAGACCCCTACACCACCACCACTGGCAAACCCACAGAGATGCAAGTAGTCATCTCTCTTCTTTCCTCACCCTCCCTCAAAACACACTGGTCATTGGGCACATTTTTAAATATTTCTTCTTATTCAAATTGAACTTGATAATTTTATTTCATAACATGTTTTTTTTTAATTTACTGTTTGGTTCCACTTATATGAAGTTCAAATAATATAAGCAAAAGAATATAAGCTGTTGGAAGTGAGGAGGGAGGAGTGGATTTGGGGAGGAGGTAGGAGGGGCTTTGGGGCTGTGGCCTTTCTTGGGCTGCCTGCTGGTCATTTTATATCACTTGTGGTTGGTGCACTTTTCTGTGTCTCTGCTGCGTTGCAATGATTTGTTTATACATCATATTTAGGCTCCCACTGATCCTAATGTTCTTTCTTCCACAGTGCTGCTTCCACTCAAGGGCACCCTAAAACAATGCCTCTTGAAAGGCTGACTTAATAAAGGATCCCAGGTTAAGTAATATCAGGATGGCAACCTGGACCCCAACTACTAGGTTTTACCCCTGATCAGGTCTGCCTCCCTATTCCTCCCATTGACACCACTGTCTAAGGGTTCAGAGTCAGTTCCTAACTCACATTTAAAAAGAGGTGTTGTTTTTGTTTTGTTTTTTTTTACCAATTTTATTTCTAGAAAATTTTCTTACTAAGAAGGTCTTCCTATTTCACATGAAATGCTTTAAGGCCTGTTTCACCATGAATTAGGTTCTTTGACTATGCAGCTTGTATCTTACATAATGACCCTGCTCCCCCAAATCACACCTGTATTGCCTTTAATTGAATTTATTAAACTGATCACTTATGTGAGCAAGAGCATTGCTTTCAAAACGAAGCAGTAGGCAAATGACTAACTGCTTTCCCATCTGCTCACATTCTGCACTGCCTTCCAGGGGTGTTTACCTAATATGTAAAGTATGTGAATAAACAAAATACAGTTTTTAGAGGAACTGCTCATTACATGCTATATCACAAGACACTTCCATCTTAGTTCAAGGAAAAAAAAAACCCTTAAGAAATGCATCTGCAGACAAATTTCATTTATTTTGAATGTCATTTTGCTCACTCATGTACAAGGACTTAGGAAATAGTGACAGAATAAATTTGCAAAATTTTATCTAAGGCTTTTAATTTCTTTTGAAATATTTAATCAAAGATCATAAGAACCCAAAGTTTTCTCAGTCTTCATGCTGAGAACCTCTTTTGAAGAAAGCTTCATTCATTCGATAAATATTTGTTTGTTATCTGTTGCAGCAAGCTAAACTCTGTGGCTGTTTTTAAATACATATATCACTCAGAGCATTTAAAATTATCAAGGGAGACAAAAATGTGAAAGAAGGCCAGTAAAACAGATGATGGAAAGTACCAAAATAGAGGAACTGAGGTTATGACCCTGAAGGAGGTAACACTGACTCGTGAAGAATAGAGGGAATTTTTAACTTGGAGGGAAGAAGGTAAGTCATTCCAGGCAAAGCAAGCAACTTTGGAAAATGCAATGGAGTAAAGGAGACAACAGGGAAATATTGGAATACAGCAATCAAACAATGTTCCAGAGCTTTTGGAGAAGGCATTAGGAGTTAATACAGTCCTGAGAAGAAGAGTGGAAAACAATTTTGAAGTTTGAATTGAGAGTGTAAAAAGTTCTCCAAAGCAAACAGGATTGAAGATGTATTGTTACCTGGCTTGCATTCTCTCTCTCTTCTCTCTCTCTCTCTCTCTCTGTGCATGTGTGCTAAAATATATAGAATGTAAATTTACCATTTTAACTATTTTAAGTGAACAGTTCCGTGGCATTAAGTACACTCACATTGCTGTGCAACCATCACCACCAGGCATCTCCAAAACTTTCTCATCTTTCCCAACTGAAACTCCATACCCATTAAACAATAACTCCCCATTCCACCCACCCCATCGCTCACCACTCACTGGCAACCATCTACCTTTCACCTTTCTGTCTCTATGATTTTCACTACTCTATATACCTCATGTAAGTGGAGTTGTACAGTATTTATCCTTTTGTTACTTGCTTATTTCACTTAAAGTTTTCAAAGTTCACCCATGTAGCACATGCCAGAATTTCCTTCTCTTTAAAGACTGATTAATATTCCATTTATGTATATATACCACACTTTGCTTATCCATTGATAACCCAAGTGTCAATGAGCATTCGGGTTGCATCTATCTCCTGGCAATTGTGAATGAGGTGGGGCAGCCTTTGGGGTGGGACCTGGTGGTAGGGGTAACCTGTGAATGAGAGCCCAACAGCCCTCCCCTCTGTAACACAACTTCTGGCTGGAAAAAGATGTAAACAAATGATTATCAAAAGGAGTGATATGATAAGTTCAGTGGTGCAGGTGCTGTGGGAGCCCGGGAGAGGAGGGCAGTAAGTTTGGCTAGGCAGTTGCCAAAGGAGGAGATACTGGAGCTGGTTCTTGTAGGATGAGTAGAAGTTCACCAAAAAAGGCATTCGAGGCAAAAGATGCTGTGTGAGCATAAAGGATAGGAGAGCACAAGGAATAGAAAGTCTCGAGTGGAGGAAGGTGAGGGGGGATTGGGACCTTAGGAGAGCTGGAGCCTCACTCTGGGGGAACCATCTTCAGGATGTGTGTAGAAGGTGACATGAGCCACTGTGTGCTTGGGAGAGGTGACACTCCAGGCAGTGTGCGTGGAGGTGTAGGCTATTTGGGCTTGGCCTGGGCAAACGTGTGGAATGGTTCATGCTCCTTCCATTTCTCCCTGGATTCCTTCACTCCTTTTGTTTTCCCCTCACCAAGGGGCTTTATGTCATTCTCCCCCCACCCTCACAGCAAACCCAGATCCTGTGCCTGTTTATACCAAGTCAGAAGAGGTGATGCTATGTGCCCCCTTTAAGGAGAGCTCAGCATTGCCAGCACTTGCCAGCCATGTATCAGGCATTGTGTTAAGCCAGTTGTTCTCTCACATTTAAACATCACAAGATGTGTATGATGTCAGAAACTCTTAGCTGCAATTTAGGGGTAGAAACTGGCTCAGAAAGTTTAAGTAACTTGCTCCAATTTACAGCCAGGCAGGGCCAACGAGCTGTGCTTCAGACACAATTGTTCTGATTCTGATCCCAGTCTTAACCCCCACACGGATCTGAAAACCTCTGGAAGCCTTGCCCTGTCAGACCACATATTTGCAGTAACAAAGTCCTCAATACTCTGAGCCGTCAACAGATAGGGAGGCCGGGTGGGAAGGAGGGCTGAGCCTCAGGGAGGAGACCGTCAGTCCCTCACAGAGGGCGTTCCGGGCCATGCTCCTCCCGTACGCTCAGAAGGGGCAGCGCCAAGGGCCCGTACACCTGTGTAGGGGCCTACAAAAATGTTTTCTTCTGCTTTAAATTCAGAACAAAAAATATATATAATTTTAGGACAAAAATATTTATCTATAATACTGATACATTTATCCTTAAGAAAGGCAATCATAAAATAGAATTTTAATTTTTTTTAGTGGAGAAAGGGATCCTTCAAGGTAAACATGCCTAGGGTCCACAAAAGTCAGAATGTGACCCTGGTCTGGCATTTTCCACTTTTCCTTCTGCTACATTCATTTCGCTCCTGAGTTCTCTCTGCCTCTCGTGTATGTGCCATCGGCCCTTTCCCTCTGCCCATATTCTAACTCAGGCCCTTTCAGCACCACTGCTGCAGCCTCCTATCGCATGGACCCACCTTCAGCTTCTCTTTTCCCAACCTCTTCCTAACTTGCTCTTTGATCTGTTTTTATTTATTTGATATTGTTACAGAATTGTATTTATTTTCATGGTTGTGTGTGTGTGATGTGTTTAGCCACAGGATTTGGAGTCACTTCTGTCCCTTAGAGGTAGGCCCAATCCATTTTTTCAATAATAAAATATTAGAATTGGTAATATGTAACCTCTGCTCCATAACCAAACCTCTGGACTGAAAGATAAGAATGGAAATGAGAGAACACCATCAACAACTTCTGGGCCTCCCCCAGGTCCCTACCTGCTTAGCTGTTGAGGAGACACAGTGTAAGCAAAAACCGGCATTACCCTCACACTACAACCCTCCCTGCATCTAGACCTCCACCCTGGTTAGCATGAGGAGTTTGGCTGCAGTGACTCATTCAGACATTCTGTGTTCCAAATGATCTCCAGAGACCTCATTAGAAGAAAAAAGTGGTACAGGATGAGGGAGAAGCCCAGGGCCATGCACAGAAACACCCGCTGGCAAGTGTCCTGGGATATGACCTGTTTATTTCTCTCTAAGGTCTCTATGGAGGTCACCTCTGTCCAGAGGAAAGAAGCATCTGTCTCAGAAGATGCCCAGCCCCAATATCTGAGCATCAAGGAGATCAGACCCTGGTACCCAGAAAGCTATCAGCTCTAAATTTCTACTTTCATTTAAAGCACTGCTTTAAAATGTGACTTTAGGCAATAGTTTGCTTATACATATGTTGCACAAAGTATGTAATAATAAATACATTGATTATCTACCATAGGCAGGACCTTGTGCTAAGGGGAACAGAGAATTCAAAAGTTAAAACTGGCCATTCCTGCCTCCCACAGGGTTTCAAAGTAGTTTGGCATATGTATGGGATATTCGCTGAAGCATTGTTTATAACAACAAAATGTTAGAAACAACCTACATATCCATCAAGAGGAGAAGGGCCAGATAAAATGCAGCACACTGCCTTCGTGGAATACAGTAGAGTAATGGAATGGAACTATAGATTATACATGTCAGCATTAATAGATCTCAAAAACATATTGAGTGAAAAAGTCAGTTTGTAAAATGATGCATATTGTATAATACTATTTATGCAAACACACACATATGAAAATAATATTCTATGTACTCTATGAATGCATAATACATCTGCATGTATAAATATGTTTTTAAAACGATATAGAAGGACACACACCAGTTTCTCTCTGGGAGAGAGAAAAACTATATGAGTCTAGATCAAAGGAATCTTTTGCTTTTTCTATAATTACTCTCATTTTTTTTAAGTAATTAGGAAAGCGTGGCCTACGCACATGAGAAGCAAGGTAATGAGTTCATCGATAACCACAACAGTATAAGTGACATCACAAGGCAGAATGGATTTATTGTCCTGCGATCAGCATATGCAATACTAGCTGGGAATTTAGAAGAGGAAGATCTTGCTGGGTGCTGGGAAGCTCTGAGGAGCCAAGGAGTTAGGACTTCCATGAAAGTCTTTGGGAAAGGGAATGCTGTGACAAAGGTGGAGGTTTGTAAAAACATCTGGCCACAGGTGTGCAATACAACAATTTGCATTATGAGTGGTTGTGGGGTTTTTTTTCCTCATACTTGTCAGGCCTGGAGAAATTGAAGAACACAGTATTTCACAAGCTAAGCTCTGAGAGGAAATCAAGTTAGGAAAATGAGGGATGCTTTGGTGTAACCCTTAAGGCAAATAAACAAGTGATCAGGCACTCCCAAGGATGTCTGGGGGGGTCAGTGAAGTTTACTTATCAGTTTCCTTCACTGAACTGTGAGCTTCTCAGTGGCTGGGGCTACATCTTGCTTCCTGGAGCCCCAGTGCACAGAACTGTGCATGACATCGTATAGCAGGCGAATACTTGTTGACAAATGGATGAATGAATGAACAAATATTTCAGAAAGGTCAAAGAGGCTAAGGACAGCAATGAGATTTGCTACTTGAATAGCTGGCTCTCTTTAGCTTTCACATGATTGTCCCCCCTTCCTCATTCTCCACTCCCAGACCTCTCCCTTAGAGTATGGCTGTCACTTGCCGCTGGCCCACCCCATCTCCCTTGGATGACTCCATCCCTAAATCCTGGGGTCTTTTAGTATGGAAGTGGGGAGTAGCTGTCAATCCCCAGGGAAGCCCAGTTATACCAAGCTCAGAAGAGGATAAAATAAAAAATCGTTTGGAGGACTGAGCAGGGAAGATTCTCACAGAAGTTAGGTGTGGGGCAGCAATGTACATTGGCGGGTTGGGCAGAAGTGGAATTCTTACAAAGGCAGAGATAATATGAGCCTACAGGACAAGAGGATCAGGTTGGTGGAGGGACTGGGGCCAGATTTCGGAAAATTGGATGAGGAACTAGCTCATACAGAGGTTTTCAAATGTGGAACTCAGAGATCCAGGATTCCACAGACAACCGCGAGTGGTGTCCCCAAACAATGAGGGTACTTTTGCCAAGGAGAGAAGATTAAAAATGCCAGAGGGGTCTGTTCATTTATTATCTCTTTTAATGTCCTGGGGTTCTGAGTAAGATTTCATTTGGAAGAAGGAGACAAGGGCAGGAGCAAGAGAGAAATTGAAATGCCGAGAGAGAGATCATTCTGCCATAACATTTGAGCTCATAAACCCTCTCTCTCTCTCTCTCTTTCTCTTTCTCTCAAGAAGTGTTATCTTTTATAAAAAGCATTCTAGGTGGAAAGGTTCTCAATGTGTATTTACATTGGCCAGACACAAGACAAGAACTCAACCAAAAGATAAAATTCATGTGGAATTACTGGAAATTGCCCATCCTATATCTTTCTCAGGACTGGGATTACCCACAAGTCAAAATTAAGAGACTCAAAGCCCAGGGTATGGAAAGCAGGGAGATGGAGATGACTGGTGTTTGGTTTTTGTTAATAATCATTAACACTCTATCGAGCATTTCTCAGGAGCTCTGCTACCCTTGCATGCATAAGCTTCTTAATTCTCACAACAGGCTATAGTGTAGACCCTATTACTATCCCTAGCAAGGCTCAGAGAGGTTGAGAAACTTGCCCAACAACACAGCAGACAGCAAGCAGCAGAGCTGGGCTTTGAACCCAGCCAGGCAATGCCCTCAAAGTTGCTGAAGTTAAGCCCGTGCAGTAGCATCTTCCAAAGAAAATTCCAGAAACTCTGTCTCTGTTGGGATAGCTGCCTTCTTGGACCCTTAGGTGGACTGACCACACCTGGAAAATTCATTCCCTTCTGGATGCCACATCTTCAGAGAGCTTAAAGGTATTTCACCTTTAGCTGATGAATAGGAGGTTGTAGGATCTGACCAAGAAAAAAGGGAAGTGAAGACATTTAATTTAAAGAAGAGAAGATTAAAAGGGGAGGCGAGCTATCTCAAATACTCAGAAACCTTTCTCAAGGAAGAATGACCAGACTTGTTTCGTGTAGCTCTGGGTGACAGAACTATGGTCAAGGAGGAAGTAAGAGAGACAAACTTTAAATCAGTAGAAAAAAAATGGGTTTCCTTAGACCTATTTGAAGATGAAATTGGCTACACTAGAAGCAACGAGCACTCTATCAAAGGGAGCAATCAAGCAAAGACTGAGAATCAGGAATTATGATTGCTAAGAGGGAACTCATAGTGGGTAGAAGATTAAATTACTACCAGAGCCTCTTTGACATGAAGATTCAGAGGTTTATAATTACGATGTTTCATAATTTTCCTTTTCCTTTTCAAAATTTCTCAGTGGGCCAAAGACTTAAGAAGGAACTCAATGGACATTCCAGCCACGGAAACGTATTGTCTTATAAATTCATATATTCTGCACATCTGTGCAAAGGGAGCCCCACCTATAACAGAGGTCTATACGTAAGTCATCAGGGGCAACATTTTTTACACTAATAGTACAAGTCAGAATAAATATCATCTCCATTTGGGAGACAGTCCTTGACAGAAGGGAATTGGCCTGCTTGATTAGGAATATATGTCAGGCACTGATAATAGGGAAATCCTTTTCAGCCGATTCCCAGAACCTGAACAGTCATAATGAGACCGATTTAATGAGCCTCCTGTTCTACAATATTAATTACAACCCTGTCACAGAATGCAGCCTACTCAACATAAAAGAGGTGAAATGCACAGGAATTGGACTGCATTCAGAATCTTTCCCCAGATACAAATAGGCTTGCAGTCATGTACATATGTCTATAGCAAGCAAATGGATTTAACGCCTTCTTTAAGCTGTTTGGGAGAAGTACTTATGGAGTCAGTTTAAACAGCAGAAATGTTTGTCTCTCAGAATGCATCTACCCCAAATCTTTCTGGTGAGCCTGATCAGTCCCAACTTGTTTTACCTTGGAAAGAGAATTTTAAAAGAGCACCAAAGGCCCTTCTTGTTGAGCAGGTAGGCACACTCCCAGCTCTACCTTTGGTCAGGTCTCACAGATCTCTCCCCTTAATGAAACAGAATTTCTATGGGTAAAATTTAAGCTGGAAATGATCAACAATCCAGTTCAATAAATCACCACCAGGAGCTTATTTATTGCAAAGTACCAGCCACCAGCTACTGTTTTAAGTATTTCAGTTCATGTGGTTATCACAAAAATACCCTGCGGTCAGTGCTGTGTGCCCTTCACAGGAAGCCAAAAGATGTTAAGCTGTTTGCCTAAGGGCACACAGCCAGTTTGGTGGAACCAGGATTCAAACCCAGGCTGACAGATCCAGAGGCAGGATGCTTAACCACAAGGCCATGCTGTGCACTATGTATCCACAGTTCATCCAGCAAGTATGAATGGAGCACCTCCTACATGCCAAGCACTGTGGGCAGAGATGAATAAGACACAAGCTGTGACCAGGGCAGTTGGGCAATTCCAGCAGATAATAACAAACTGTTCCATTCCCTGGAGGTCAGCAAGGGCTTCTGGACATGGTGAACTGTAACCAGAGACTTGGAAGACAGTAAGAGTTGGACAGTGAGTGGAGCGGGAGCCAGAGGAGGAAGAGGTCACAGAGAGCCCCGCTAGGATCACAACAGCAGGAGCAGGAGTACCGACGGGACACCGAGGAGCTACAAGCAGAGAGGAGAGATCTCCCTGACAGGATGGACTTGGAAGGGAGCAAAGCTTGAGCTAGGTTCTTAAAAATAAAGTAAAAGAAGATGGGTGGTATATTTGATATATAATTGAAATTTCCTATTATTTACCTGTTCCTCTCACTCTAACTCAGACCCAGGGAACTTTGCCACTTAGACAAAGGGCTAACTCCAAGAGTTAATCGCCTGCCAATCAAAAGAGGCCACAGTGGTTCTTTTCTCTTTTCTTATGTGGGTAGGACTTTGATGGTGCAAAAATCAGGGGTGTCTGATGAAAGAGGCATGGGAGAGGACAAATGTGGAATCCTAAGCCTCAACTTGGGAAGACTGTGGTTATCCAGAATCCAGCACAGAGCAGCAAAGCCTATGTCCACATACCCCAAGAGTCCATAGGCCTGAAAAGTCACACCCACCCGGCTCTGACCCCAGAGCCCAGTAACATGCAAATCCACAAAATTGTCCATGCCCACTGCCAGCTCCCCACCAACAGAGTGTATGTAGCCCTGCCCAGACCACCAGGCTCTCCCCATCTCCATCCTGCTTGCCTCTGCAGTGGTTCCCCCATTCTAGCAGACATTGGGATCACCTGCAGGGTGGGTTGAACCACAGACTGCCGGCCCCACCTTCTGAGTTTCTTATTCAGTAGGTCTGGAATGGTGCTGAGATATTTGATTTCTAACAAGTTCCCAGTGATGCTGATGCTGGTGGTCCCGCCCCTTGAGAACTGCTGATTTCTCCTGCAAGTGTCACTGCACATTTAATACATTCTGCAGAGACAAAGCAACTGCACACAGGCCGGGGAGTCAGGGAACTGCATGAGTTCACATGCATATGCACCACGTGAGTGCTGGGAATGACAGTGAACTGGGAAATTCAGGCCCCAGAAAAGTGGGCAGCTCACTCAGCTCTAACCTATTCTCCCTGGGTGTCACTGCAAGCCCAATATTGCCAGGTCTTCGAGCTTTCCAGAGAAGGCAGAAATCCTGATTTTTTTATATAAAATGTACCAATTTTTCAGAGTTGGTTCAAGATTTTTAAAGTCACAGCAGGATAGGTCAGGTGACCTCTTATGACTTTAGTTCTTCATGGTTTGGGCTCATGGTAAAGTGTTCTGATGATAAGTTCTGGCCCACCACAGGGAGGAAGATTAGAAACATGTCAGTGAGGGCCGCTCACCCCTGTTATTCTTTACAAAACTAGTCTAATCGTGAGAAAACGCACACACCCAGATTGGGGGGCATTGTGCAGGACACCTGACTAGCAATCCTCAAGAAAATCAAGGTCATAAAAGCAGGGAAAGACTGAGAGACTATCACAGCCCAAAGGAGTCAGGGGAGACTGACAGCTAACTGCAGTGAGGGGCCCTGGACCAGATCCGGAGGCAGAAGAAGGACATTAATGAAAAAATTGGTGACAGCTGAGCAAAGTCTGAAATTTAATTAATAGGAAGGTACCAATATTAGCTTCTTAGTTTTGACAACTGTACCATGGTAATGTAAGATGGGGGAAAGTGAGTGAGAAATATACAAGAACCTTGTTTTAGATTTGAAACCTTAATGTAAATCTAAAATTATTCTAAAATAAGGAATTGATCCTAAAACAGTCAGTAAAATATAACTTTTTTTGTTTTAAAAAAGTCTGCAAGCCAAATCTCCTTCATGGGCCACCTGTTTTCAGCCTTAGAGTGAAAAAAAACAAAAAACCTCTTGTACTTCATAGAATCCTTACCCTAGATGTGCTATTGGTGTCATACAGGAAAAGCTAGAGTCTCAAAAAGCTTAATTCACTTGTCCAAATGTAATGACAGAGGGAGGTCACCTCCATGTCTCCTGCCCTGTCCTTCCGTCACCACTCCTCACTTCCTCCTGTCCTTTGTTTATTTCAGATACGAAATACCTTACTTCTTCCACCAGCTTGCAAACAATCTGAAGACATGGCCCATGCATGATTCATATTTGTAAGTCAGCGTCTCTCACATTCAAGGGATTTAATAAATAGTTCTATTTTTATTAATAAGTTGAAGAAGTATTAACTCATTTGTTATCTCCCTCACTGTATCAGGAAATGGCTGTCAAGTAATCAACTGTGCAAGTTGCTTAACAACTGTAGGTCTTAGGTTTCCTCACCTATAAAACGATAGGATTGAATTCGCTCCTACTAGAAGTGTGGTCCATGGACCAGCAGCACTGGTCTCACCTGGAAGCCTGCTGGGAATGCAAAATCTCAGTCCCTCCCTACACCTACTGAATCTGAATCTGCATCATCACAGGATTCCCTGAGGTGATTTGTATGCTCCTTAAAGTTTGAGAAGAACTGGACTAGTTCTCTAGATCACCTAAGGTGCTTAAAAATGCAAATATTTAGAACCATGATTTGTAAGATTTGCATGGCGAAAATATTCCCACCACAGCCGATTTCAAGTACCCAATGTGATGTCACTGAACTCGACATTGGGGAAGGATGGGCACAATCGGTTCCTCACAGGAGGGGGCTGCAGCCCTCCACAGCACGTCGCCCTTGTTTTACCAGCACTCAAATTCTCAGTGAAGCAAGCTTACCTTGGTTCTCACTGAATGCCAGTCATGCACTCATCTACTAAAGGTTGTGGAGGGGAGCACAAGGGTACAAAAGATTAGGCAACAGTATAGAGTGATTAAGCACCCAAGCTTTAAGACAGGCCTCCTCTCAAATCCACATCTGCCTCTTAGGACTGTGTAACCTTGGTCAAATTGCTTAACCACTTTAAACAACTTATTTTACAGAAATAAACAAATATATGTGTGCAGTGTATACTTATACATACATACATAATATTTTCCAATTACTAAAGAATTGTATGTCTATAAATATATTCATAAATATTGTAAACACAGCCTCAAGGAGCTTTGGGTCAGCCCATATAAGGTAATATTAACATATTCTAATTTATAAGTTGGGTGGTATTCATTTCATTACTTATTTCATTATTTGTCCTTTAATTACACATATAGCATACAGTCTTTTGAGTATTATTTATTTCACAATAAAAAAGAATAATACAAACCTAAATGAAGTTAATCACTAAAATGTGTCATCTCATTATCCTCCAGCTCATCCATGTTACTGTCTGGAAAAGTAAGGTCATGACCCACTGGTAACTTGGCTGAGAACTTGACTCTGCTGGGATGTCAGCTGGATGCTTGACAAAGCGGTGGGCATCTAAGTCTCTTTGTAGGTTATGACTGTCAAACCTGAAGAGATGTGAGGGGACCCCATTCATCTAAGAAGGAACATTGTTTCTGCTTCATGGGGACCTGAGTCAGAAATTCTGTCACCGCCACTGCCAGCAGTGCAGACCCAACTAAACACAGGAGGCAGGCTCAGAAATAGGGGCTTGGGCAAAGTACAGAGTGACTATCAAAACACACAAGCCATTTTTCCTCTTCCATTTGAACACTCTTCAGGTGAAAGTCTTCCCTGCAACTTAAATAAGTTATTCATACTCTTTCCAAAAGGGACCCACTCAACGCCCCAGCCATCTCCCCCTTTTCCAGATGATGTCTTATTTTAAGGCACTGAGGGATGAAACGTGCCATACCAGGCCAGTGGTGGACAGCAGGCACTTGGCCCTGACAGCCAAGATCATAGGCGTCTCTCTGGACCTCAGGGTCTTCCCTAAACCAGCAGGATGGGTCAAGTGACCTACCAAGCCTCTTGCAGCTTCAGTACTCAATGGTGGGGGGCCATAGTAGAATTTTCTGGCACTATGTCCAGGCTTATTAGGGGGAGGAAGAAATCAGCACTTCCAAATCACATCACCCCTTTGATTTCTTATGCTTTTCCTGCTTTGTTTCTTGTAAGATATTTTTATGTAGGAAATAAATAGTGAACAGTTCATTGCATTTGGCGAAACAAGTAATAAGAATAGATAATGCTCAAATAATGTATCAGACATCACTCTAAGTTCTTTACAATATATTGATTCAACTGAGGAAGATAATATGTTATCATTATCCCCAATTTACAGATGGGTAAACTGAGGCATGGAGCCTTGGTTTGTCCAAGAGCATACAACTTGTACATAGCAAAGACAGGATTATGAACCCAAGTGGTTTGGCACCAGAATGATGTTTTAACAGCCATGCTACACTGCCTTCAAATTGTACATTATCCAGGCATGTGCCTGAAAGAGTAGCCTTTCCTTGAGAAGGTAAAGCTGGCGGATCCTATTTTATCAAACTTGGAAGCTATTCAGAATCCAGAAGTTTGAAGTCTCCATTTAGAATTGTTTTTGTTCCAGATTATAGAAATGATTCTCTGATATTGTCTGAAAGGTACCCAAAGGTTTGCCTTCACTTTTCCTTACCAGTCACTTCTTAACAGATCAGCAGTGGATGGTTTTCAAACACAGGACAAAGGCTGTGCAGAGCCCACGTAAAGGTAGGACACAGGGCTCTAGTCATCCAACCTCTGGCCTACGAAGCTGTGCACCTCGCGGGCAGTGCCTCACCTCTCTGGACCTCAGACTTTTCATTGTAAGATACAAAAGTGAAGATAGAGGACTTCGAAGGTCCTTTGTCTTTCTAAAAGAGACTGTGAGCCTCTATTCTTCCCCCAGCTATACGGGTTGTTAGCGATGAAGCGATAGGGGAAATGACAAGCAAGTTTCAACAGTGCCCTGAAAGCAGACACCAAACATGTAAATGCAGATCCCAGGAATGTGAGAGAAAGCTCTGGCATGGCCTTCCTATTTCAACGAACAGCTAATCAATGCAAAAATAGCCAGGTAATTAATTAGATGCCACCTGTTCATTTTCAGACTTTGCTCATCATAGACTCACTCTTTAATCCACCTATTTTTACCAAAGTTCATCCCAGGCCCAGAAAACATAGACAACGAGAGACCTTTCCCCCTCCACAATCCTTCTGCACATTGCTTTTCACATATGACGATACAAACAAAACCTTTGAAATATTCAACACAAAATGTTTGAGACTTCCAAAGTTTGTGAATCATAACATATCATTAATCTGTCCAAAACATGACAAATAGATTATAAGTTCCTTCGTTATACCTCAGTATCTGATGAAGAGCAGGCACTCAACAAATATTTATTGGTTAATAGCAAACATGTTGATACCAGTGAAAAATCAAACTCACATATATGCTGATGAAACCTCCGCAGGCTTCTCCAGGGTTAATGAGGTCCTCCATTCAACATCAAACCAGGCAGTAAAACCTCTTCAGCATTCATCCCAGTAACTAATATCTTCCCATAACATCCGGTTCCCAGACTGCCCTCCCATGCACTTCTCTGAGGAAAAGGTGGGAAGGATCTAACACACAGACACTGATACCTGATGCTTGGGAAACCCTAAGCTTAGGACTTGAGGTTTTGATGGGTTGTCTCCCAAACCTCTTACCCATTTGGTTTTGTAACTTACAGAGGTCAGAGCCAGTGGAGTTGATAAGTGAATGAAAGTACCTGGGGAGGGGAGGACAGGCAGGATTATTTGTGAATTTAGGAAGTCACAGTACAGCAGCCAGAACTACCTTCTCTCAAGAAGCTAGTGTTATTACTTTGAGGGATACTAGATGACCGGCCTGGGAAAAACCTGCCTCATGCAAGGCAGGAGGCTGGAATCAATTATCTTAGATAGTGTCTTTGCATTCATGACAATGGGGCAGCCCAAGGGGTTTTTGTGTGTGTGTGACCATTCCTTGAACAGTGACAAACATCCATGTTCAGCTTGAACCATAAGTTAATTTGATAAGGGGGTATGAGGGGAATCTGTGCTCAATTATAGAAGATGATTGGTTTGTCTAAAGAAGATTTAAGCTTTCGTTATCAATGTCACTATCTGAAGGTATTAAGTGACCTTGGACCTCTGTTAGGATCAGGGGAAGAAGATCTTCACCCTTGGCAAGTTTAAGTACGTCTCACTTATCCAAAGCAACCATTAACCTTACAAAGCCAGCAAGGTTCCTCACTTAAAAAATTCTAACTGGAAATGAGACTTAGCCGAGGTGTGGAGGGTCTGGTCCCCGAATTTCAATACTGAAGAGTAGAGAATGCATGTGACTCTGGGCTAACTTTTCACTTTCAGTTTACAGCATTCTTTCTCTCCTCACAATCATTATGAGTGACTGTCATACTCCCGTGTAGTGTTATATAGTTTTTTCGACTTCTTAAACACCTTCCCAAATGATATCTCATTTGGATCACTTGGCATTCTATTAAAATTTTCTTTCTTTCAGCCAGTTCTGGAATCCCTCTCAACTTTCTATAGTCAGGCCTTTCGTGACCTCCTCTAAGCTACCCAGCTTAAGAGAACAAAGGGTGAGGAGCGTTGCTGTCCAGAACTGTCTGCAAAGGCAGAAATGTTCTGTATTTGCACCATCCATAGAGTAGCCACTAGCTCCATGCAGACATTCAACACATAAAATGCAGCCAATGTGACTGAATAATTGAATATTAAATTTTATTTCATTTTAATTAATTCGAATGAAAATAGCCACACAGGACTAATAGTGCCATATTGGCCAGTGCCATTCTGGGGTATTTTCACAGTACAGGCTGGAGGTTAAACTGTCAGTCATCATTACTTAACCTCCTTTCATTTTCCAAATAGAACTGATTTCCACACATGAAAATTCAAAGATTTTTCAAACTTGAAAATAAGCTTCCATATAGTGCACACATCTTAGTGCTGAGATTGTGTGCTCTTCCCTCAAATGCAAATATGGCTCAGCACAATGTGCAGCAGTAGCAACTTGATTCTTCTGTAGGGTCTCGGGACCTTAGCATCCCTGCTGGGAGGGCGCCACGCTCTCAGGCTTGTGAACCCGCCACCCTGCACCCACGCAGCTCTGGGCTTCTGAAGAGTGCCCTTTGTCTCCTTGGCTTGTGTGTCAAGGAAGCAAAGGGTTCTGCTGCATGGCAATTAATCAAATGGCCCACTTCCACCTTTGATCTGGGAGAAAATAGTCAAGATAACACTGAAGAGGAGAAAGTAAGAGACAGTGACAGAGAAATGGAGGGGGGAGGGAGAGGAGAAACTGTGCTGCAGGGAAAGGGAAAAAGGAGAGAGATGCTGGTAGGGAAGGACATGGGTGTTTCAAAGAGAGCCAGATATCACACCTGTGATATAATATTCTTCACACCTGTGAAGAATAAGAATAGTCATATTCTTAGAAAAACCAAATGTCTCGCACCACTGAAGTCAGTTCCTTTTCTACTACTGTCCAAATGCAAGCCCCAAGATATCCTAACTCAGATTAAAGGCTTGATAAATGCTTATAGGGAATAGTAGGTTTTGCTAATATCTGTTAAGGCCCTGCTCCAAGGCCCCTATGTCTGGTTTTCACCAGGTCCTCAAGAGGTGTGCTCAGCACTCAGAATAAGTCCTGACTAAGACAGTATGCACCGGGGAAAGGAGGGGAAGCCTGCAGGCCTCTGAGAGCTCCTGTGGACATTTAAACTTCCTTTATCCTTACTGAAAAACCAGAAATCCACGATTCACTGCAGAGAAGGCAGAAACTAGTAATCATTTGTGATTAAATACAAGAGCTTGGTAGCAAAACCCTTCTTGAGGCCTTGCAGAGTTTACCTTTAAATGTAGCTCTTTAGACAATGGTTAAGTGGAAGGTAGCCCTGAAGGAGCGGATTGAAAAAGAAATGGTGTTATTTTGTTCAGCTTCAGAGAAATGAAGTATTCAAAAACAAGGGTTATGTTGGCATTTGTTTTGCTTTCCTTAAAAAAAAAAGAGCTATAATATGTATTCCTTTTGTACATCTTAAAAACATGTTAGGGACACACTGAGCTGATAGATATGAAAAATTATGAATATTCTGCTCAATAATTAAGCATGTCTTCTTTTCTTGGCCCTTTTAGTGACAGCATTTCCTGCACAATCCATTTCAATCCAATTCTTTGATATTTAAAAAAAAATGGAGATTCCTCTAATTGATTCATAGAGAAAGTTTATCCAAAGGAACTGAGAAAAATTAGGTTTGGAGATAATGGCCGGAGCGTTTTTATGAGGCCATCAGTTGGCATTTACAGGGGAGATTATCCAGAGATGCAAAAATTGATCTGCAGTTTTTCTAGAGAACAGCCTGGATGATTTCACTTGACTGCATAAAAACACAGACCCAAACACACCTACCCTCTTCACAGTTGTGAGCTCAGCTGGATTTGGGACCAGGCTACCTTCTAAATGTTCTAAATGAGGTGCCCAACCTCCTGGGTTCTGGAAAAGATGTCCAGTTTTCCCCCACCAGAAATTGGAGTCTGGTTATATCTGTCACAGGTGAATGGACTTGTCCTCAGCCTACCCAACTCAAACACTCTAGGAACCTCTTTGGAAACCACAGAACATCATTCCATGCTTGATTTTGCACTAAGATCTTTCAATGGTTTAACATATACAGCACGTAAGAGCAGGTGTTCCCTCCTCCGCACCTGAGGAGGCTGCAGAGGGCATGCCATTCTCATTAACAAGGCACCATCTCCGTGTCTTTCCTGAAACAGGCTCACCTTGTTTCAGACAGGAGGATGGGGACAGAGGGTCAGGCAGTATCTTGACTACTTCATCTCCCTGGGGAATGTTTGCTTGCAAACCAAAGAAAGACATGAATGAACATTAAGATATGGCTGGTCTCTAAAAACCACTGGAAAGTTTCTAAAGTATCTTGAAGGACAGATCTTGGCCTTAGCCTGATCGGTTCTCACGTATACTGATCCAAATATAGGGGAAAACTCAACAAGTATCTCCTGGTCCCATGTATTATCAACTGGAATTTTAGCCATTATTTTGTGTAAATGGTTGGAATGGTAAAGAAGATTTCCAAATCTGAAGGCTCAAAGATTCATTCTACTTTACTAATCTGCAAATGAAATACACATTTGGGGTCATTAGTGGCTTACACAAGCTGACAAAATACTATCCCTTTATAAACAGCTGCCCCATCAGCTCTGGACATTAGCTAATCTAAAGTACTATGTAACAATGAAACGCTGCAAAATCACAGCATGTTACTATTCACATATAGCGCTGAGAAGAGCACCTCCTGTCAGAGGTCCACCCACAGCCTTCACTGAGGATTTGGTGTGTTTGTGTGTGTGTGTGGTGGAGGGGGTTTGTTGTCCATGATTGTGCAAGCCTGGAACCTGCCATCTCCATAGACAACTTGTTCAAACCATGAGCATTTCCTCACCTTGGCCTGGCTAGCTGGCTGCAGGCCTCCAAAAAAAAGAGGGAAAGAAAGTATCACTTTTGTCAAAAAAATTCATGTTGTTTCCAGACAGTGAATTGCTTTTGCATGTCATGATTGTTATAACAAAATTAAAAGAAGGTGGCTGCTCCACAAAGGATGGGAGAGGATGAAAAGAACCACATGAGGGCAAAAAATTAGCAGGCATAAAAGTCTTTGTGGCTTGATGAATACATTTGTTTCAGAAAAATAATAACACTTATCAAATGTTTATTACATAACAGACATTGGGCATGCATTATTTCATTTACTTCAAATACATACAGTCCCAGGAGGTAGGCATTTGGGCGCACTTTTACAATTGAGGAAATCAAGTTTTGTCCAAAGTCACACAGATGGTAACAGAGAAAGATAGGGTTTATACCCAGGTAATCTAACTCCCAGGCCTGACTCAGTCACTATTGTAACAGCCAGACAGTGCCTCTTGAGGGCTTCTTGTAACCCAGCTGATATCTTGTGAGCAAAAAAAAACTTTTCCATGTCACATTTCATAGTTACCCACCATTACATTGTGGATGCTGACCCTCCAGAGGCTTTTCACTGGCTCCCTCTCTAGGGCAGAGGGCACGGACCATCTCAGAGGGAGCTGTGTGCACAGGAAATCAGAGCAGGCACAGGTGGCCAGCACAGGTTCACAAGGACCAAATCAGGCCAGACGAAGTCCAACCACATTTTCTGTTTAATAAGGTTTAGTCTGCTCAATCAGGGTACATGATGTATCTGATTTTCCACAAGATATTTGGCCTAACTTCTCAGGATGTTCTGGTGGACAGGATGAAGAAATACAGTGATTGGAGTTGTGCAAACTCTCCTCCCCTAAGACTGCTGGTTAATGGACTGGTGTCAGTCCCAGACACTGCTGACCAATCTTTTTATCAACCCAGGGAGCCTGAAATTGCGTCTAGGTGCTCCTGTTACCTTTTTCCTCGTTCCTATCGCTGCTGCCAGTCCCATCCACACATACCCATGACCTGCTCTCCAGACCATGCTTTCTTTTGTCTCTAGTCATTGACTCATATGATTTCCCAGCTTGGAATACTATTTTTTCTCTAATGCCACACCTTTCATGTCTCAGCTAGAGGTCATTTCCACAAGGAAGCTTTCCCTAACCACTGCCCACCAAGACCAGACGAGGTGCTCACCTCTGGTCCTCTCTCTCTTGCCATGTGTGTCCACAACATGCCGTACTGCTCTCATCATACCATTTATACCATTTAAGGCATACTTTGTTGATGACTCATTTATTTACCTCATTAGACTATGAACTCCAGGAGGGAAGGGATATGTCTATCTTGGTCATAACATCCAATATCAGATTGGTATTTAGTAGGTGTTTGATAAATATTTGTGCAATGAATGATCGAACAAAATCCAATAATCTTGGATTGATGACAAAATCAGAATCCAAAAAAGGTGCAAATAATCTGGAACAGTGGGGTGAGCCCAACAAGAATAATTTCAACTGGATTATTGTAAAATAAAATGCATGGATGTAAAAAAAAAAAAAAAGTCCCTAACACAAACTAGGTGAGAGACACATGATTTTAGCAGCATACGTAAAAAAGCTGGGATTCTTAATTGATTATGAGTCAAATTTGATAGGGCTACCCAAAAAAGATCATGTACTTTCAGTCTTTACAGTTAGGAGCAAAGTATCTACAAGTAATAAATTCTGAGCTGGTCAAACCACACTGAGTACTGTGACTATCCAGGTGCTGCATTTTAATACAAAAGATGGACAAACTGACCACAGTTAGAGGAAAATAATCAGAAGGAAGAGAGTATTGGAAGCCAAGTTATACAAAGAATAGCCAAGGAACCTTGGGTTATCCAGCCTAGAAAAGATGATTTAGGAAGAGAGCATGAGCATTGTCATGTGGAAATGAAATTAGACTTGTTCTGAATCTCTCTTGAAAGTAAGACCAGCATCAGTGGTAGAAGCTGCAGGTGGGGAAGAGAGATTTCCAGTTCAATATAGAACCAGCTGTAATGGGATCAGAGCTGTTAGAAAATGGATGGAGGGGGTTGGGGGAGCTAAAGATGAGTGGGAGCATCTCCATGCCTAGAAGTCTTTAATCAAACAAGTCTTAAACCAATGGATGCCCATCTGGAAGGGATGTCATATTGGGGATTTTCAGAACCAAATGCAAGTGTAGACTTAACAACCTCCACAAAGACACTTCCAGATATTTCAGGAAAGAATCTGTTGCCCTCATATTGCTGCATTTTAGTAACATCCTCAAATTCACATGCTAGAGGCAGCCACATTGCTCAGCCCCACAACGCTGAACTGTTTTACTTCTGTATTGTTGTTTCTCACCTTGAAACTTAGAGTCTCATAAGCTAAAAGTTAAGAGACCTAGTTTCTAGTCCCAGATCTGCCACTAAATAGCTGTGGGCTTATCATCTTGTTTAAGTTCCATTTCTTCATTAGTCACTTAGTTCTTTCCACATTAAAGTTCTAAAGCATTAATGTTTCTCAGACTTGGTCCTTAGACCATAAGTATCAAAATCACCAAGGGAACTGCTTTGACATATAGATACTTGGACCTATCATAGAATTTGTGAGTGGAACCCAAGAATATGAATTTTTATTAAAGTACTATAAATTGTTAACATGCACATTGAAAATACACAATCAACTCAAAAGAGTCTGTGTTCCCTTGAGATCAGAACAGCAGATAAACAGAACTGAGGCACAGAAAGGTTAACTGAGGTTAGCCCAAATCTCATAGCAAAATCAGATTGTTCCTAGATGAAAATACTCAGGTTATTTCCTCTTTTCTTCGAGTTCCTGAAGACTTTTATGAGGAGGTGGGTGAAGAAATAGAATAGTCTCCAAGACTTGAGTAGTAAGTAAGACTGGAGAAGCCCTACACCCTGTCTGGTGAGGAAGCAATCAGAGTTTTGTTTTGTAACAAGAAGAAGCCACCATTCTGCAAGCCTCCAAAAGCAGGTGAGTCCTAGACAGCAGGTGAGTGCCATGACAGACACCAGATTGCAGGGAAAAGGGCCAGGTTAGCCTGTCAACAAGCCACTCCTGCACACATTTACACCTTGGGAGCCACATGAGTCTGAGTTTGAGAAATTGGGAAAATGGAAAAGCAAGAGATGCTCTTAATGAGCTGAAAAGCCAGGCCCTGGAAGCAAACCTTTCACATGGAGCAATGACACTATCATAGGAGTATTCATCATCCAGAAGCAGCCCTGTGAAAATTTTTTATTTCCCTCCCCAATTTCGAGGTCCCAGAGAGCCATTTTCCCAAATTTGCCATGAAACTCTCTTGGTTTGAAGACCTGGTGAAATTAGTAGAGTTCTTTATTTGAACTGGTAAAGAGAAGTTTGTTTTCGAAAGCCATTTGGAAGCAGATCCCACATACATGTATGGCTATTGCCGCTAACAAGTCCATTTTCTTATATATATTTTTACTGCGGTTTTCCCAGTGAAAACCCAGTGAGAATCATAGCATAAGTTTTCTTTAATCTATATTTTAAAAACATATGACATCACAGATTTTTTAAATCCTGGTTTGTCCTATAGCTTATTACCCAGGCAAGCCCTCTAAAATAACAGTTTTACTAAATCAGTTGCTTGCATAAGGCTTACTGTCTGATATTTAAGCTGAAAAATCCCAGATGCTGGCACATTCAACATTTATATATTTAACAACCACCTCAAACCCTCCCCCTCCTCCCTTCCCAAAAGCAAATCCACGAATGCTCATCATAAATGTAAATATTGCCTAATACAGGGTTTCCAACTGCTCAGATGAAACACATTGAAATAGTTAAGACTACAGGTGTTCTTATGAACATGTCAAGTATGGGAGTGTTCACAAACCAAAACAACATTTGATGCCCCTCTCCTCTTAAAAAGGATTGAAAGGCTTTTCTTATAAATCATGGGCTGTGGTCAGTCACTAAGTCCTCATCACAGTGAAACTTCTGGCCGCCTTTCCTAAAAGGACACCTTCTACGTTTCAGCTCTGAAGTCCCTTAAGTGCCCCCACCAAGTCAGCTAGAATGCAAATCAACTCTAGGAAGACACCTCAACCAAACACAAATATTCCTAATGCTGAGAAGACTAAAGAATAAAGCTTGTCTGTGAAAAAATCTAATTTCATATTCCTATCTGAGAGTCATCAAGTAATACTGCTGGAAAAATAAAAAGTACCTTACCCAGAAACAGTCGAATTAAGCAGATGGATTTTGACAGGATCCGCATAATTAAAGTTTCCTCTGCAGCTTTAGAAACTCCTGTTCTGAAACCCATTTTGTCAGCCAATGCTAAAGAATGTTTTTTGGCTCAGGAACATAAGATCCAAACAGTTCTAGTGGAGAAGCTGCCTAGAAACCTCAGACACTGCCTTTCAAAGAACAACTCTTTCCCCTGGAAATGGACCCTGTCACTGACATTGTCATGTTAATTGGCCAAACTCAAACAAGTCATCTCTTGAACCAGCAATGGGGAAGACATTGGTTCAACTGTTTTAAAACTTTTTCCTAAAGGAAAAGAGACATGCGAATAGAAAGTCAGCCTTGGCCATGTTAGTCCTTAACAATTAAGCACCTACGACCAAAATGCTTCCGGTGAGCTGCTGCCAGCCAAGCAGCCTTCTCCTTTGCACTCTTCATTTGGCAATAAGAAAATGCACACAGACCTTAAAACTCCATCTGATAATAAATGGATGGAGGTGGTATGAATAAATTGTCATCCACATATAACTCAAAAACTTTTATCAACCTACAGTTTTGCTTTTCTGAACCAAATTTCATTCCAGACCTGTTCACAAAAAGCATAAATCTAGGTTTAAAGGTGAAGCACTGAGGGTCCCATGGAGCTTGGCTCCTGAGGCTTGGCCTCTTCAAGAGGTAACCAACTGAGGGACCCAGGGAGCAATGCAAAGGTACAGCCTTCCTCAGTAGATGAACGGGGCAATTCCTCCAGCCCTATGCTTCCCACCTACTAAAAGGAAGTGAAGTGAACAACATTCTTAAGATGGGATTTGGACTTCTGGGCCTGAAGGTAAGGTGGTGTGCAACCGAAACCGGTGCTGTTTCTGAGTCATTCCTTTCCTGGCTCTGGAAATGTCGCTGGCAAAGCCCGGAGGAGGTTGACTTGGTTTCTGGGGCTCTGTAGCTGGAAACCTTAAGGCTCTGTCTCACCACTTCCTGGACAAGAAGTTAATTTTGACAGACTTTTTCTGCCTATTTCAGATCTACTACTGAGGACAAAGCTTTTAAAATGGTTAAAATAAATAAGTGGCAGAATTAGAAAGAATAAGTGGAAAAATCTGTTCCATTTAGAAAGAGTTGATTTTAAATACCTGAAAACTCATAAATGTTGGCTACATTACAGTTTCTGTAAAACTCCTCCCATTGACTTGAACCCCCCCAAGCATTTGTTTGGAGGAGTCACTTAAGAGGTTCTCTTACCTGAAAGGCTGCAAGAACTGGGTGCTGGCAAGGGTACAGAATGACTCTTAGGTTTAGAAATCAGATGGTGCTGGGCCACTAGTGTTGTGAAATAATCTCGCCTCGTAGGAACAAAGCTGCAGACTCCAGCAGTGTATGCCTGAAAACTATACAAGCCCAGGAAATTGACCCCCTCCCTAGAAGTGAGCAATGAGTCAAAATCGAGATTTAACTAAGTGACCTGGAAGCCAGGGCTGGCTGACTTTGGGCAAGTTCAATGTGGCTCTGTAACCAGGTCCGGGATGACAGATATTTCTGACATTCCCCAGAGGAAATCCACTTAGACATTTTGGGGGGGGGGTGCCTTCCCCTACCACCTAGAACTGTGGTCCCAGGAAGGAAGGAGCAGGGAAAAAAGGTCTCCAAAGTTTGGGACAGCTATTTAAGTCACTTGATCCCAAAGTGTTTACAATGGGAAAAATACATTGGATTCTGGGTTGGGTTTAATATAAGTGATGTAGAAACAGAAATGTGAGTATAGAACTCTACCTTGGTACTGGTATTATGCACAGTTGGAAGAAATCAGTAGTTTCTAAGGGCTGGGCCAATTTTAAAAATCACTCTCCCCTAACCTACCACCCTGGCCCCTACACACTCACATACACACATATATATTTTATACAAGTGAAATCAGGCTGAAGAACTATATGTCCGGTCCTACTCTGAAGCCTTCAGAGAACACCTAATCTTATCTGCTTATGTGACCCAAGAGAAAATTGAGGTTAGAGAAAATTGTGACTTACCCAAGATATAGGCAAGCCTAAAGCGCAGGCACCCAGGCTCTTAATCAGTTACTCTTCCCTCTGCACTACCTAAAATGTCAGACAAAGGACTTAACCCCAGTAATAGGCCCTAACAGCCATCCTTCCACCCCCTTCATCTACAGCACATGTGTTCACCAGTGGGCGTTTCCATGGCCTGGCCCCTCCTGCACAGCTCCCACTCTCACCCCTCAACCTTCCTACACCCTCAGCTCCAGTCTAAGGTTTGTCAGCTAAGAAGCCAAGGGTGTCTCCATTCATTTCAGTGAACCCACAGAAACATAAAATTGGGTGGCTCCAAAATGGTAATCTGAGTCCAGTGGAGCTGGAACACTGTGTTCACAGGAGAAGGGCAAAGGATGGCTGGAGATGGATGGCAGTGGAAGGCGCTGTGAGGAGAGATTACAGTGGGTCTTGGATGTCCTGCTGAGAGGTAGGGAATAAAAGAGATTAGGAGCCTTTCATATGCATGGGCCCAGTTTGCTTAAAAAAAGATGGATTGATAAAAACAATTGTATTTCTTCCCATGTTTGACATGTGTGATCCCACTGGCATGGACGCTCCTTAAAGGCAGGGACAGTGACTGTTGTGTTTACCGCCTCCCCAACAGCTAGCAGAGTGACTGGCGTGCACAAGTCCTGCAAAGAGATGGGTCACTGAAGGAATGCAAACACATCTACAGACATGCAGCTCCCCTGACATTGGCTATGTGTTAGTTTTTGTAGCCAACATTTGTATTTTAGAAAGTAAGGATAGCCCACTTGGCATTCCCCCTATAGTTTTTCTGCACCAGTTATAAGAACAGTGGGTCAAGTTATATATTAATATTTCTGTTTCTATATCAGTTTTATGGCATCCACCACAGAATACAATATATTCTCCCCATTTTAAACACTTCAGGATCAAGCAACTTCTATATCCTTTCCAAACCCTGAAGACAATTATCAGGAGGATAGAACAATAGCCTGGTAGTGAAGGAGCTTCTCCTGCTGGCTCAGGCTCTGACTCACACCTGACCAAGGACAAATCACTTAACCTCAGCTTGCCTTGTTTTTACTGTATGCAAAATAGAGCTGATAACAATTCAACTCCTCCTTCCCTCGGAGGAATAGTCTGAGAACTGGGAGATGCTATCTGGGAAGTGATTAGAGTTCCTAAGAACTGGGCTCTTAATACAGAAGAGTGTTGTTCTCAGGCTGTGCTACAGCTGCTGTTTTTCAGCATGAAAGGTAGATATTGTGGGGCCTTGTTGGCAAGAATAGGAAGCTGTTGCTGTGTGTTGACACAATGATACAACAAGCAGGAAGGCAGGCACCTCAAAAGTTTAATGATTCTGATTTCATTCATTAAATTCCTTCTTCCTCACCTCAAACCACAATCTCCACTATTCTTCATGGATTGGTGTTGTTTTTTTCTTTCCAACTTTCCCCAGCTGCCAGGACACCTAAAGAAAAACAAAACTCATCGAAGACATAAATATATTTTCCTAATTGAATCATACACTAAAGAGGGACTGTTGCTTCTTAAGGAGTCACTTAGTTCATTCAAGCTAATAAAGAATTTCTGAGCATATTCTGTAATGGAGATATATCAAGATGAACAAAAGATAGAGCTGTTTTCTGAACAGGACTCAGATAGTCATGTGTGAATTTAGGGGAACAAGACAGAAAAGTCACTGCTCTGGAAAAATCAAGATCATATAGATACTGTATGAATTAAACATGATTTTCTGCTTTGCAAAGCTCATAGGTGGTGGCAGAAACAAACAATTAATTAAAAAACGAGGCGAATTGTAAGTGACCTCTAAGTAAATTTGCCTGAGAGCACAGAGCAGAGAATATGTAATTCAGACTGAGCATTAGGATGAGGTATTCAGAGGAAGAATATCTAAGCCCAGGGATGGCAAGTTTCGCAGCAATGAGATCAGGGTGTGCAAGCCACAGAAATATTAGACTGAGTGGGACAGGGATGTTGATCAGAGTTGAAGTTATGGATGCAATATGTATTTGGGGGATGTGTTGGATGTGGTTAGAGATGGAAGGGATTTTGGAGAAAGCTTGCAAAAAGTTAGTGAATGCTTGCTGAGAAGCTGGGGGGAATTCATATTTGCATTGGTAGGCATCACAAATTTTGAGTTGGCCAGTAGAATATAAGCTCCTGGAGTCTGAGAGATGAGTTGGATGAGTACTGCAATAATCAGGAAGGGGATGGTGAGAGCCTGAAATCACTTCTGTAAATGGCTGAAGATAATAAAGAGAGGAGACAGAGTCAAATCAAACAGGGTTGCTTACAAACTGGATGGAGTTCTTGAAGCAGAAGGAAAGGTGAAAAATGATGTCCAGGAGAACTGTGGTCTAACTATTCCTTATGCTTGCACTCTTGGCCCAAATGGCCACCCTTCTTTGCCAAGACCTATGACCTAGAGTAGAACTACTTTATGATTTAGCATGAAATCCTCACACCAGAGCAAGAATAAAGTACTCTTTAGACTGGATCACCATAACCGAACCATATCCACAGGGCCACAGAATATCAATGGTAGGAAAGAAGTAAAAAAGAGTTGGAGAAAAGGAGAGGAAAAAGCAAGGGAGGGATGAAAAAGCAGGAAGAGGGGTGAATGTCTGCTAGAAATGATGCCTCACTCTCATTGCCTTTCCCAATTCTAGGGCTTAGACATTGATCTGAAAGAATATCCCCTGTTTCCACAGCCTAGAGACAAGCAGCTGTTGCTCTTGGACTTTTTCAGTGCATAATAACTTCTGGGGACTTGTTTAGAGCAAAGACCTCTTTAAACACAATCATACTCTCTCAGACCTGGAATTGGTAATGATTGGAGTTCTATTTGAAATGTCTTAGTAATAAATAAATGATTTCATTCATTCACTCATTCATTCATTCCGCACCTGGTTTGACTGCCCATTATGATTTAAATTCCTCTATGAATTAATTCATTCAACATTCAACCAAGTTTGTTATGCACCTACTGTATACAAAACTTTGTGCTAGGTGTTAGAGAACCTGAGGTGACCAAAATTAACATAATCCTGATTTCATGAGCTTAAGCTCTAATGAGGGAAACAAACATTAAAGAAATACAGGTATTTTAACACGTAAGCACTTTAATAACAATTCTGCCATGAAGGAATAGAATAGGTACCAAAGGAGCGATCAGATTTAGTCCCATTGATCCCCATAGACTTGAAGGACAGGAGGAAGTGTGCTGAGCAAAAAGAGGAGGTAAGAGTATTCTGGGCAGCAGGAGCTATGTGAAGCCCTCAGATGGGCCTTGTGGCATAACAGAGATCAGAAAGGACAAAGTGGCCAGAGCACAGAGAGCAGCAGGAGGTTCTATGGCAAGTCATAGAGATGAGCCCTCTCTGTTTCCTGTAATTACTGCTTTAGCCCTTAGCAGAGCAAGGTTCCAGAACATATGAACAAATGCAACTTGGAGTACTGAAGGTATTCTCACCTACTGGCAATAAGATACCCCCGGTGTGAAATCCATCTTTATCTAATTGTGTGAGGTTGGATAAAATGGTTTCCACAACTGTGCTTATGCTGGGAAGGACCTTGCAGACCTAGAAAATTGCAAGAATGAAGATATGATGTGATCTCACTTTCCCTCTTTATTATTCATCTGTCTCATGGTGGTAAAACCAGTATTGGGGCTGCTATGGAAGACTTGCAGAAGTAAGTATAGTTAGAAATTTTGGTTTTAAAGTATTGAGTTGCAATAATATAATGCAATTCATAAAATCAAATTCTGTGTAACTCAACTTTCTCTACAGCATAATATCCCAGTAACTTTAAAGATATGAAAAGAAAAAGGTATTTGTACATTCTGCACTATTCCACTCTATTTTGCCAAGACTTTCTTTGAACAAAGGGGTGAAGGATTATATCAGTGCAAATTCAAGTACAAAACAGAATTCATCCCCAGATGATTCAAATGAAAAGACTTCCATGACCAAAACATATATATGTAGTTAAGAGCCAGGGTTAAGGGAAGAAATAAACAAAGGATGCCGAGCCTTCCAGGGAGCAGGAAGAGTGGAAGCTGTTTCACCAAGACCAGGACTGAGGATCAGGAGAGGGAATAGTGTTATGCGTATCCAGGACAGAAGCAGCAGCCATGCAGGAAAGAAGCTGGGAAGAATACGTGCTGACACTTCTCTCTCCTGTCTCTCCAGGGTCTCCACCACACCTCCTTTTGCTGAACCAAACTGCAAGCCAGTCACCACGGGAGGGGGCGTGGATGACGGAGTCCCCAGAGTCACCCTCTGGGGCGTAGAGCAGGGAGGGAAGCGGGGCATGGATCCCAAAAGGGAAAAAGAATAAATGAAGAATAATCAACACAATTATAAAGAGAAAATATGTTGTGACTGCAACAGAAAAGGAAGCGAAAACTTCTGGTTATATAACATATAAATATTCTAAAAAGAAACATACAACATGTAATATAATATATAATATACTATAATATATGATCAATTCACAAATATATCTACTTTTATGTTATACCATATGTCAGCAGTTACAGATATTGTGCACATCGTGCAAATGTATAATACATATGTGCATATATATATATTTTTTCATATGTAGGTAGGTTGAAGACTTCTGCATGGGCAAGATGTTCTCACCCCATGGGTGGCTGATGCTGAAAATGAGCAGGGGCCTACCCTTCTTTGCTCTTCTTGCCTGCTATGTACATGTGTCTGGCATTGTCAAAGATTTGCTTCCAAATAGAACAGGTTGTAACCTTACTCAGTGTCAGTTCCATAGGAGGTGAATGTAGTAGACACTTCTCAAGGTTTACAAGGTCCCTTCTCTCTGGGAACAAGCCTCTGATTTGCAAGAAATGGTGCCCAACAGCCATACTTGTATGACAGATAACATTCTTTTAGAGCAGATGTCTCTCCACCATCCACGCATCAAACCCTTTCCTTTGTTTCAGGATCCAGTTCAAATGTCATCTGTCCTGTGGAACACGACCCTCTCTCCACAGTCACGTTCTTATATCTTTGTAATGCTTTATGTATTATGTCAGGTAACAAAGACATGTCTTATATTTATTTCTGTTACCTTCTAATGGCTGGCATGAATGAACTGTCCCTGTTATTTTAAATGTCCATGACTGGATGAATCATGCTGGGGTATCAAAGTGATACCCTGATCAAGCTACAGAGGCATTCTTCTCCATTGGGAGCCTCTCTCTGATTCTTTAGGGTTGGAACCTGCATTGGGTTTATAGTCTTACTTACCTTCTTGGGAGAAAATAGTAGAAGTTAAGGGGGAAAAGAACTCCCTGTTCTTAAAGCATATAACTCCAGTGTCTAGACTCAAATGAAGTCAAGAAAATGGTAAAAGACACAGATGAATCCAGACAAGCATAGAAGAGTAAAACACCACTCTTTCTATCAACCAGTCATTTAGTCACAAGTCCAGGATTGGACCCAGCACAGAGAACTTCTCATCCATGGATACACCTCCTTGCCTGGTAGCTAGAGAAGGAGATGTCAGGTGCTAAATGTCATTTGAGGCCAACAATCCATGGGGGGGGGGGTCACTAATCTATAGAGGGGCTGTAACAAAATATGATCCTATAAAGCGATGTCAAAAAGGACTCTTAATCTCTCTTTTCACATGCATAAGTAAGTGTACACTGCATGTCAATGAGTTTTCTCTAAGCAGCCAGGCCATTGAAAACCATTTATGTGGTACCAGGTATTATTTTAATGGCATTAGTCTAAAGGTCAAGCAGTACAAAGAAAAGCATCCAGGAAGAAGCCCAACAGCTCAGGCAGGTAATTGAGTGCGCAAATCACTCCATCACCATAGCACTTAGTTGCATTTTGGGTTATTTCTCCACCGGATGGTGTAGAAATGGTGTTCTTTTCTCTTCTCTGTTTATGTTACCAAGCAGCCATCAAGACAAACATTATTCTTCTAGAAGTAACACTGCAATTGGCGATAGTCTATGGAGAAAAATGGGACCTTCACTCTAGGAAAGAGAGGCCGGGAGAGTCAGTTACCAGCTTTTAGAATGAGCCTCAAGTATCATAGTGAAGATTGGGACAAAACTGAGAGTGGGGGTGGAGCTTTAAAAACATGGAAATCCCCAGCTTCTAATTCCAGTTTGGAGACCTGGCAGACCAGACTTTTGTGGAAATACTTGTGTGATTCATTGCAATGTCTGCTTGCTACAGCTATAATGACATCCCTTTCTCCATCCATTTGTCTGTCCAAACATCCAGGAAGCATATATTTAACACATAAATAATAGTGATAATAATAAGTAGCTAGAATTTCATTTATTTCTCATTACATGCCAGGAACTGGACCCAGTGATTAATATAGATGAGCTCTTTCAATGCTCATAACAACCCTAATATTCCTATTTAACAGATTATTTAACTTTTTTAGAGCCTGTTTGTTTTTTTTTTTTTTCAATCAGTAAATGGAGCAAAAGAACATGCTTTATAAAATTGAGAGTATAGAGGTATATACTCTAAAATCATGTAGTGTAGCTAGCACAGATCCTGGCACATTGTAAGCACTGAATCAGTGGTATCTACGGTATCAAGTGGATGGATTCTTTTGAAAGTTCTGAGAGAAATTTAAAAATCTTAAACATTCTTCCTCTATCTCTCACACACTTCTGACCTGCCCTCAAAGTTGGTTGATGTATTCTGAAGGAATATAAAACCATTTTGAAATTAGCTTCAGCAAAATAGTTCTACCCTCAATTTCATGAAGCATTTTCTTATTCTCCACATAATATTGAAAAAATGAGGCTCTGAGAAGTTAAATAATTTGCCCAGGTGCATACAGCTGTATGAGTCAGGCTAGGATTTGAGAACAGTTCTCTCCTATACACAACCAATAACTAAACTACATTGGGTTCATAAATCTATAACCTAATCCTAACCATGGGGCGACTGGTAGCACAGCTTTCAAATAAGTGCTAAGAGGTTGCTGGTGCTGGAATGGAACATTTTCCTAAACCCTTCCTTCTTACCCAACGTAACCACGTTTTTTCATTTTTGTTTTTAAAGAAGGAGGAAGGGGAGGAAGAGAAAAAGATAAATTAATTTAGGGTCTAGATGATGCCAGTCATTCATTGTACTAATTCATCTCACAAAAGTGATATGCAGGAAGGCAGCATTTCTCAAAATTCGCTAGCCGTAAACGGCCAAGTATTGGTCTTTCAGGAGCTCTGCTTGAGAGAGGAGAGAAGATAAAGATGGAAAGAGACAACATTCAGGAGACCCAATGTCAAAGGTCCTTTAGAGAAACCTACTAAACTATCCCTCCTCACCCCACCGCCCCAAACTTCCCTCCATGTGTGGGAAGCTGAGGGCGTTTGCCTTTCTCCCCTCCCGTGAGTCACCAGGAATTCTGTCCCATTGCTTATCAGAAGAACAAGCTGTGGGCAGGAGATTTCCTAAGAAGAAGGGAAAGACTAGAAGTGCAGATGTTGAAGAGGTCGCAGGTGCCTGATGTCACTTAGCCTGGAGTAACTCAGAAGGAAGCTGTCCCCTTTGCCTCAGCACCACAGACAGACATACACTGTCTTTGGAATAAAGTTCTATGATTTGTAGCCAAGAGCTGCTGAGTCCCCAAACAAGAGCTTGTGGAAAAGACAGTAGTTCTCTATACTACGTAAACCTCCTCTTGAAAATCAAAACTCTTTTTCCAGACTAAGATTTCTGAGATATTTGTAGTTGATACAACAGTAGGAGAAACTCACAGTGATTCAGAAGGGATCGAATTGGGTCTGTCTTTGTAAGGATGCAGGGAAGTGTACAAGAGCTTGCCTTTAAGGAGCAGAGGGCTTCTCCCAAATAAGAATGCCAGTCCTTAGGAACCTGAGCAGAGGGAGGGGAAAAGATGCAATCCAAAGGGGGGGTGTGTTTCATTCAGGTAATGGAGACCTACATAATTTGGAATGCTCTCAGGACATCACAAGTAATAAAGTTTGCCCCAAACCAGCATCTTACAGGCCCTAAATATGGTCAGAAAAGAGAAGAGCCATCTGATGATCAGTCAGGACTAGGAAAATATGATAATGAAGGAATATCATATGTGAATGGTTCTTCTCTTCTTGGAGAGACAGGCTCGGAGGTGAAAATGAACTTGAGTCGTCATTAAATCATCCTAAAGAAGGCACAGTGAAGGAGGGTCAGGCCAGCCTGAAAAGGCCGAAGTGTTGAATGAGCCAGGGAGAAAACCAGAGAAGTACTCACTAGCCAGCAGATCCAGCTGGGGAGATTCTTTCTCTTTCATGTTATCTCTATTGGTGGCCTTCAGAGCAGGATGAAGCTGCTGGTGGCCCTGGCTGCAGTTCACGCCAGTCCTTGAAGCTTCATCCTGAGGCCCCCTCCCTTGGCATGCCTAGTGACTGGATAGGTGGCAGCCAGAATCAGTGAAGATAGTTCTGGAAGGGCCACTGTTTTGCTCTGGTTGCTGCCAAAATCAGTCTCAAATGATGAAAAAGATGCAAGAAGGAAGGGTCTGCCTAACTAGCCAGGACATCTCGCCCCTTTTGCAACCCCTTGCCTACACATTCACTCCCTTGGCAGGGGGTACAAGCCTCTGACTGCTACTGTTCAGCTGGGACCCTTCACTCTCTCTGCTGAAGCAACAGAAACAAAACAAAGCAAAAACGCTTCTCATCCCAGGAAAGATGAGAAAACTGTTCTAATCCTATCAAACTTCCACATGGACATGAGGAGAAGCACAGGATGACACACCAGAGCCAGAGAAACGTTCCTGGGTAAGGCCAGAGCTGCAACAACAGTTTGGTTCCTAAACTGTTTGCATCCCTCTGACATAAAAGTGGGTGCCATTCAGAAATGGGGGTTCCAGATAACAGAAAGAAGTGTGGGCTTTTATTAGTTATTACTAAATACTTATGTCCCATTTATCACTTATTGTTGACTGTAAAAAACCCAGTTAAGGAAATTTGCATGGGGCTTTTGATCAATAACAAGCCAGCCTAGCAGAGGGCCCAATTTCTGACTGCTCTGCCTCTGACAAAGGTCCTTTGTAAACTCGAATGCCCCAGAGCACAGGCTTGGAGCTGTGTGGCTTGCAAGCAGAAAGGAAAAGGGGGAGAAAAAAGGAAAAGAAAATCTTTTGCTTTTGTCAGCAGAAACTTAGTACTGAGAGCAGAGACTTCTTAAAGGCTAGGGCTGCCAGGAATGATGAGGACCAGGATACACTAAAACCCTTTGGCAGATTGCCTCTCCAGACTGATATCACAGCTCTGACCTGGCTGCAGAGGTCTCTGAAATGAAGCTGCAAAGCTGGATATGAATTTCCAAGCTTCTATGACTCCCAACTCATCCCCCATATAGCCTCTAACTGGAGGACTCACTGTTTTCCAAACATGCTTCTATGCTTTATGGCTTTAATGCCTTTCTTTTCACTGGCTGTTCACCACTTGGCATGCATTTCGTCACCACTCCTGCTGACTCCTCCACCATGAAGCCTTCCCTGCTCTCTCTAGCTTGGCCATATCCTTCTCAACTTTGAATTCCTGTAACTTTTTATTCCTATCTTTCTAAAGGAGCTTGTTATATTCCACTTTTTATTATCATTATTTTGGGGTCTTTCTTGTTTCCCTGACTAGTATGAAAGATCATAGAGAGTGAAGATATGGTCATTTCATATTCTGTTTTCCACAAACATGGAAAATTGCACAATTAGAAGAGGTGGGGGTTTAATAAATGTTTCTTAAGTAAATGAATGAATGAAATAAATTGCATTCTTCTCTCTTGAACCTACAGGTCCTTCAAAAGACCATTAGAACAACCCTTACTCTCTCTGCAGTGAACTGCAGGGATGAGTTGCAACATCAACTTCTGGAGAGCAGAAGAATCTAACTAAACTCAGGAGCTTGCCAAAAAATGATGTTCTAACATTAAGTCAAGTCTCTTTTATGCATGGCCCAGGAGGTCATGCTACTTTCCTATCCAAAAACCCTCTTGGGGATGGTGTTTAAATTCAGGGAGACTATAACTCAGAGCTGTCAACACTCACTCCACTTGCTTCAGCCTCACAACTCGACTCTGACTGCAAAGCAGCATTCTCCCCATCTGTAAGTGGAAAAGGAAGTCTATGTCTATTTTTACAGGACTGAGGGGGAGGCAAAAGGAAGCATTTCATTTCATTTCTATTTCTTCTATTGGCCTCCAACTATCTGGCCAGGGTTTTCTATTTCCAAAGCTTTGTATTATGTAAACATAGGAGGGTCCTTCTCAAAAACAGAAGCAAGCTCTGCTAATTTCCCATCTCCCTTCTGGCATTCTTAGAAGCCTAAGTATCTTGATCCAGGCAAATATGTCTTTGGCTACAAGTCATTTATGATGGCCAACCTCAGGTCAATAGATTCAATTGACTCTGTGCATCCAAGATATTTACAGTACCCTGTAGTTGAAAACTTTCCTAGTGAAAAATCATGCCCACGACTTTTCTGTTAGGCCAATTCACACACAGCCAAACATGTTCCCATTGAACAAAGCCTGCCAAAGCCAAAAATAATTCTTAAGGAAACTTCTTGTAACCCGTCCCATAATTACACAAATAAGTCAGGCAAAAAGTGACTTGAGAATTATACCATCCATGTCTTGATGCTTATGTGGACTATGTAGCCTGAACTAGTCCTAAATAGTAGACTCTCCCTACCTGCCTCCCTGTTGAGGAGATGTGGCAGAAGGTAGACAAACACACAGGTGCAAGCTCCAGTGAACAAAATGTCATTTTTCAAATCATCCAACACAAACATGCCTTTGAGATTACTACCAAAGCTGGACAACCTTCATGGCCCCATATCAAAGAAAGAGGGCTGGGCCTGTGCCCTAGAAATCTGAGATCTAAGATTAGAAAGCTCACCTTGATGCAGTGATGAATCAGATGAAATTATAAGAAAACAAGAATTATTTTTATTTTCCCTACCTTTATCCCAATCACTCTGATTTCAGGGAAAGAATTTCTGGAACCAGGATACTATGTAGATGAAGTACATTAGACAGCTTGGAACTATTCTAGACTCTTAGCCTTCCAGTCTACCGAGAGTGGTAGCAGATGGTACAGAACCCAGTCTGTTTTCAAACGTTCCATTTGTGAATAGAAACAGGCACTTGGACAGATTCCAGTTGGTAGATTCAATGAAGAATAACAGAAGCCTCAGATTCCCCCTTGGTAAAACAAAGGAGTTTGGGTGAGATATTCTCTGAGATCCCTTCCAGCTCTAATATTTTATGATTCTCAGTGGTAAACATGAAAGGATTTAGAATGGCCAGTCTCATTTCTCCCATTAAGCTCTAGGTGAACTGAGGGCCAGTATTACATTGCATCATCTCATGTACAGTAATATGTGAATGACATTACACAATGCCTGCTTTTATCAATGGGAACACTCTTCCAGCAATAATGTAATACCCTTGAGCTCATTCTGGACTTCTTTGTTAGCACCCAACCCAGTTGCATTGTCAGGAGCTACAAGAACATGACATAGACATTGGAAGCTGGAGCAGCTGACGAGGGCAGGCGCATAAGGGAATGCCACAGACTAACAGCCCATAGTCTTGTTCATGCTCACAGTGGTCACTTAGTGAATGCCCAGTGACTAAGAGTGAGTAATGTAGAAACACTAGTAGACTTGTTAACTGCTTAGAGTCAACACCTTTGCACCTTGCTACTTTGCTGGGACCAGGCCTCAAAGGGGGTGGAAGGGAGGGAATTCAGGTTTAGGAGTACTTTCAGAGTTCCCATATGTGGGGGCTCTCATTTATTGTTGTTCCATCTCCTAATTACATGGGATGGACTCTCTTTCAGTAACATATCCCATTCATAAGAGATTTGGCACAGAGCAAATTTTGAGTCAAATCTACACACTTGATTCCTGACTTTGGCTTCTATCCTAAGTCCCTGTCAGCTCTCTAATGCAGGATGCACTAGAATGAAAATCAGAGATCCTCAGTTATCTCATGTCTCTACCCTGGATGAGTCTCAGCAGTTCTCCTTTCTTCTCAGCTTTGGAAGCTCCATGACCCTGTGAAATTCTCTGCAAGCACTACTCCTGGCCGAAGGCACCAAGTTACAGCTCTAAAAGGAGGGAAGGAAAAGTTACCAGCCTCAGACAGTATAATCTTCTTTCTGCTCTCTACAAATGTCTCACCTCCCTACTCCGATCTCAGTAAGGGGTTGAGTTCAGTATTGTCCTTTAATAGCCCACTTAATGCTATTTGTCTTTGGAAAACATGAGTAACCAACACCTATCCTATGTGTGATACTTTTGTCATATAAAGATAAATCCTCTATAGACTCATTTTCACATGACCATTCTTTGAACTGTTTCACTGAAATTGACGCACTATTATTTGCTGGATCCTTCAATTCTCTCTCCTTTGGTCTCTTAGAGCCGGGCAGCAGGATACAGTTAAGAAACAGGCCACGGTCATGGGGCAGAACTAAACTAATTGGCCATATAGAAACTACATTTGGGGAGAAATAAACTTTTGATAATAAGACATATTTTATATGGAATAAGAAGAATTTTAGGCTAGAATAAGTTTTCTGTCCATTTTGTGCTACTGTCTCTCCAAATCATATCACATTCATAATGTCAGAGGAAGAATTAGTTAACATTATAAAAGGAGACACCCAGCATAGCTCCTTCCTTTAAGGTTCTGATTTTTCTTTATGCTCATTCCCCCTTTGTGGGTATTCTTCTCCTCTTGTCAACTCATATTTCACTGTTTTCACTTTAAGTGCATTGAACAGGTTGATATCCTTCATGCTTTAAAGGTGTGGCTGCACGTGGCCTTGGACAAGCTTGGAGGACTTATTCTTTTTCAGGGAACTTAAAGCTGACATATTCCACTAAGCCAGTCATTTGCAATCGAAAAACAGTTTACACTGAACCAAAGTCACCAATTAGAAGTCCATATAGATAATCTCATTAGGAGATATTTGAATTCTTACACAGATAGATATTTAGATAATCTCCAAAAAGTAGAAATACAAAACCTAGAATGGCCACTTGTGTGATGAGGCTGAGGTGAAGCACCTGGATGAGAATTCCTATAATTTTAGAATTTGCACAGATTCTTAGAAATTCCAAAGAGGTATGTAAAGAAAAGGACCTCAACAGATTCTGTAATAATTATCTAAGGTGTACATTATGGTTCCCTTTCAGAGACTGGGTCATGGGGAAAGAACTAGGTTAGTGCTACTAGTCTTCCCCAAAAGGATGAGGGCCTTGTCATTATCTGGGACATCTATCTGTTTTTCCCCAAAGTAATTTTTAGAATCATGTCTTGGAAATATCAGGTATGTGATTTTGGGACTAAGTGACAGGACCTGACTGTGATATGGGGAAGGTGGCCCAGCTAGCTTATGCTTAAAGACATGTGACATATCTTACAGAGTTATTTTGGCTTTTGGCTTAAAGGATTCTTCATTTTAACATGACTACTAAACAAACCATTAAACATTGTGGTGTTTCTTCTCACTGAATCCCATGTATCTTCAACCCATTTCTCAGGCTTGCCCCCTCCCTGAGCCTCACCCTGTTATTGTCCCTCATATCCTTCCTGGATCTCTGGGTGAGGCTTGAGTATGGTGAGAATCAGAGACAGAGTGTAACGTGGGGATAGGGAAATGTTGCTTCTCTTACTTGGTAAACAAAATATTTGCAAAAATTACTTGTTAATAGAAAGCAGGAATTTTGCATTTTTGCTACAGCCAAATGGGTAGCATTAAGGTGCTCTGCTTCTTGCTAAATAATCTGTGGTGCTCAGAATCAGTGCTTTATGGCACCACAAAAGCCGATGTCCAAGCAATAGCTCCTTGCCCCTATCACCTTCCTGTGGGAGCTCTAACAAGCCAATTAAGAATGCCTCTCTTCTCCTCCCAAATTTTGAATGGATGGAAATATAGACACTGGAATCTGCTTCATTATAGATAAAAGCTAGTATTGGAGATGTGAATTAAATGGGTAGGCACATGGTTTCCTAATTCACATCTGAGTAAATCAGACTTACTCAACCAGGCACTGGTAGAACTGGACAACCTCAGGCCTAACTCCAGGCAGACACAGGTGGCTTACCTCATGGCAGAGGAGGAAGTGAGCCTAGCCTGAGGACAGACTGCTCAAAAAAGGCGTGGGAAAAGATCTACCATGCTTGCACTATTCAAAAGAAACCTGTAATGGCTATATATATATATAGTATATTTTAGATCAAAGAATATTACCAGGAATAAAGAAGGGTTTTCCTGTTTATAAAGAAGTCAATTCATCAAGAGCCCAGAACAATCCTAGACATTCATGTGCCTGATAACAGAGTTTTAAATTACATGAAGCAAAAGCTGATAAGAACTGAAAGGAAAAACAGACAAATTTATAATTACAGCTGGGACTACAATGCTCATCTCTCAATAATTGATAAAGCAGTAGACTAAAAAAACCAGTAAGGATAGAGAATAGCAAATGGGTCTTTGGTCCAAATCCAGATCATGGTGGGTTAAATATAGCCATACCCACTTATGTATTTTCCCACTACAACTAGATATTTGAGTAGTTGTGACAAGAAATGCATGGCCCACCAAACTGAAAATATTGACTATCTGGGCCTTCACAGAAAAAGTTTATGGATATCCAGACCCCTAATATTCAAGACTTGACAACATTATCGACCAATTTGACATAATTGATACTATAGAACACTCCATAGTACAGAAGAACATAGATTTTTTCAAGTGTACATTGGACATCTGCCAAGATACACCATATTTGGCCATAAACCAGTTAAAATACATTTTTAAAGGACTCAAATGTACAAAATCTATCTTCTGACCATAATGGAATTAAATTAGAGATAAATAACAGAAAGATCTTAGGGAAGTCCCCAAATATTTGAAAACTAAATAACTCACGCCAAAAATCTCATGAGTCAAAGAAGAAATCAAAAGGAAAATTAGAAGATACTTTGAATGATATGCAAATGAAAACAAAATTTGCAGACTACTGCTAACACAGTGATTAGGAGGAAATACATTGCACAAAATGTCTGTAGTAGAAATCTTAAAAGTTCTTGATGACTTCAGCTTTCACATTAAGGAGCTACAAAAGAAGAAGAAACTGAACCTAAATGAAGCAGAAAAAAATGAAGAGCAGAGCAGAAATAAATGAAGTAGAAAACCAAAAAAAGCTCAGTGAAAGCTGAGTATTTGAGAAAAATCAATAAAACTGATAAACCTTTAGCCCAACTGATAAGGAAAAAAAGAAAGAAGATACAAATCATGTCAGGAATGAGAGAATATACATCACTACAGATTTTACAGATATTAAGAAGCTAGTAAGGTAGTATTTTTAACAATTTTATGCTTACAATTTCAACAACTTAGATAAAATGCACAAATTCTTTAAAAGCTATAACTTACATAGTCAAGAAAAATAATCAGAATATCCCTAAATTTATTTTTTAAATTAAATTTCTGGTTTAAAATTTTCCCACAAAGAAGAGTTCATCCCAGGTGGCTTCACTAGTGAATTCTATCAAACATTTAAGGAAGCAATAATTTCAATTCCACATAAAATTTTAAAGAAATTGAAGAGGAGGGAATATTTCTTAACTACTCTGCAAGAGTAGCATTACTCTGATACTAAAACCAGACAAAACCATTACAAGAAAAGAAACTATGAACCAATAGTTCCATGAAGTTCATGAATATAGATGTAAAAATTCTAAACAAAATTTTAACAAATTGAATACAATGATATGTAAAAAGGATAATACAACATGACCAGGTGGAGTTTTATCTCAGGAATGCAGGGTTGGTTCAATATTCAAAATCAGTCAATATAATTCACTATATTGTCAATCAAAAAAGTCAAACTATATGATTATCTCAGCAGATGCAGAAAAAATATTTGACACAATTCAATATACATCTCTAATAACTAAAATATTTAGTAATCTAGGAATGGAACAGAACCTCCCCAGTTGTATAAAGGGCATTTATAAAAATCTGAATGGAGAAAGACTGAGGGCTTCCCCACTGAAATCAGGAACAAGTTATACATATCCACTTCACTTCTTTACAACATTGTACTAGAGTCTCTAGCCCTCTAGCCAGAGCAGGAAGGTAAAAAAATAAAATAAAAAGCATCTAGACTAGAAAAGAAGGAGCAAAACTGTATTCACAGATGACATATCATATACACAGAAAATCTTATGGAATTATAAAAGAACTGTTAGAACTAACCAGTTTTGCAAGGTTGTGAGATACAAAATGAATACAAAAAATCAATTGTATTTCTATAAACTGGCAGTGGACAATCAGAAGTTGTATTTAATCAACAATACTATTTACAACAGCACCAAACATACAAAATACTTAAGGTTAAGTCTGATAAAGGATGTGTTAGACTTGTACATTAAAAACTATAAAACATCACTGAGAGAAATTAAAGAAAACAAATAAAAGGAGGGATATACCTTGTTCATAGGTCAGAAGTCTCAATATTATTGAGATAAATTTCCCTACAACTGATCTGTAAATGAAATGCAAACACAATCAAAACCTTAGCAGAATTTTTCTTAGAAATGTTCTATTATTAACATGTTTAATGTTAATATGTTTAAATATTATCTAACAACATGTTTAAATATTATCTATCACATTTAATCTCCATAAATTTATGGAGTAGGATTTGTGGGATAATAATTCCCATTTTCAGATGAAGAAACTGAGGTGAAGCTAACATGCCCAATATTTCAAATGAGTAAGTGGTAGAACTGTGATATGGAACTCCATTTGACTCTAGAATCCTTGCTCTTATTAATCACTCTACTGTACATCATAACGTGCTTTCCAGGAAAACAAAACATCAGGTGCCACAACTCTGAAAGGAGCCCAGAAACCATTTTATAGAAATCCAACAATTTAGCAAATGAACATTTAAAAATTACAGAGATGAAGAATTTAAAATAACTTTTCAATACTCTGGAAGCACCCACATAGTTCAGTCATTCATTCATTAAATATGTTGTGAGTGTTAAGTACAACATGCTTCCTTATACACCAATAACTGCTTACATACCAACAATTGATATACGACTATTACATCATTGAGATTCTGTATTAGAAACATGTTTAGATTAGTGTAAACTATCCCATGCACGTTAAAGTAATAAAAACAGCATTTCTTTGTTTTAAAAATCCCCTTCTTTACAATCTCAAATTGGATTTCTCCCTTCTCTCAATTACTTCCAAGCTTTGATTATGCAAGGCTCATAAAATGTCTTTTTTGGCATAATAAAAATATAGTTCTAGCTGAACCACAGGGGGAAAAAATAATCTTTCTGTCCAACTTGTCGACTGTTATCACAGTTCTGTGCTTAGTAGAAAATACATATATGGAAATTAGTATGTCAGAAACAGAGCTTGAAGCCTTAAAGTACATAGTTAAAATCCAGTATCTATTTAATTTTAGATAACTAAAACCCTTTCTATATATACAGCGTGAAGTACAATACAGCAACCCTCCTTACCCGAAGTTTCACTTTCCATAGTTTCAGGCAACTGCAGTCAACTTGTCAACTTCATTGGAAGTAGATGATCCTCCTGATGTATTGTCAGAAGGCCAAGAGTACCCCACTCTAGTCACAATGCCTCCATCAGTCACCTCACTTCATCTCATTATGTGGGCATTTTATCATCACACATCATCACAAGAAGAAGTGTGGGTGCAGTACAATAAGATATTTTGGGCAGAGACCACATTCACATAACTTTTATTACTGTATATTGTTATAATTGTTCTATTTTATTATTAGTTATTGTGGTTAATCTCTTACTTTGCCTTATTTATAAATTTAACTTTGTCATAGGGATGTATGTCTAGGGAAATCATAGTATACATAGAGTTCGGTTCTATCTGTGGTTTCAGACACACGTGGGGATCTTGAGACATATCCCCTGCAGATAAGGGGGGACTACTACGAAGTTTTCTTTAACCAACTTCTACTTAATCAGCTCACCAGATTAGCTAATGATCTCCATTCCCTCTACTAACCCAGTGATCAATGACCCAAACACACTGGAGACTTGTAACTATAGACAGTTCTGCAGCACACACTTCCGATTAAGTTGTCTGCTCACCAAGAGTAAATTGTATTTGTTCCCAAATCTACTTATGCTGGTTCTGTTTGTTTTTTGACTTATGTAATTTAATCAAGTATTATATAAACCCATGTAAGTATAATATGAGTGCAAAAAAGTTTATGGTTTCTGTAAAAACTTAGTTGAATGTTTGAGTTGCCTTTGAATCAAATGGCAAAATAACTAAATTTTTAGAGGTTTTTCATAAAATTATAGATTCTGCAAGAATTCTCTACTCATGAGACAACTTTGCACATGTCTTCAAATTTCAGTAAAGAACCCACTTCAGGGATAATGAAACTTGAAAAGTAGATGAAGAATTGTAAGTGTGGTTTATGCAAGAAAGATGACAAGAAACTCAGTAGGCAAAGATAAGGCCATGACCCTACATAAAAGATTGTCTAAAGACATATGTTTATACATGTAAATTTTAAATAAAATAGTAAAAATATATGCATATCTTATTATTCCTCACTCTTACCCTTTAATCTAACCCAAAAAACTACTAGCTCTAAGAGCATAGAATAAGAACACTTCTACCGAATCGATGCTCCCTGGGCTAATTCTAGATCAATTGTAAACTAGGAGAACTTCTCCTTTTCTCCCCTTAGAATCATAGTTCATCTGACCTGCTTGCTTCTCTCCCCAGTTCTGCCCCCATAGCCGATCAGTGCCTACTTGGTCTAATCTAGCAGTATTAAAGCTTGATTGAGAATCACAATTATCCTGGGAGCTTTAGAAAGACAGATTTCCTCCCAGAGCTAGTTCCCAAGGGGTACCCTTGTAGAGGGACGGTAAGGCCAGGAATCTATTTACAAAGCTTTCTAGATGGTCCTTGTCATCAGCCAGATTTGGGGATTATGACAATTAACTGAAGCATAAATGACAAAGAATACAAGACTGCAGGTAAGATTTAAAAGTTACCTGTAGGTCAAAATGATAAATGTTGAAGATTTACACAATTGACATTTCATCGCAATATGTTAGTGGTTATTAAAAAATTGCATAGGAAGGAAAACAGACTGCAAGGAAAAAATAAGCCTCTTAAGTCTCATATTTTAGGATGATGTTCAACAAAAGATGAAGTGAATTTTCTTTAATATGCAAATTGCAAATTCTTGAAAGGACTTTTAAACTTTTAACTGCAGTAGAACCCTTCCTTCCCATGAAATCTCATGGAAAAAAAGTACGCCAAACAGAACAAAGTGCACTATTGTGGCTGATGGCTGAAGGCAAGGAAGTGTCCATTTAGTATCCCCCTCTTCCCCTGTAGAGGCCCCTGAACAATTTCTTGGAACCCCTAAGGGAATCACAGGCAATATTTTGAAAACCACTGGTGTAACCAAAATCTACAGAGAATGGGAAGTTCCCTCAAGACACAGCTGTAGATCTTGTCATCCAATAGCAACTCTCTTGACCCAAAGCAACCCTCAGAACGGTGCCACCAGAAAGGCCACACTGCCCTTAAGGCTTAGTGTAAAGACATGCTTCTCTGACTTGCTACTGACTCCCCATTCACATCCTTCTCATGGCTTCTGGTTATTGAGGACTTCTACTCATGGATTCTGTGCACTGCTTTTTCTCTGTACCTCTCTACTGTCTTCTATATCTTTTGGAGTCTCCCATATTTAAATGCCTAAAGAATCTGATTGTATTTCCCATGCAACATTCAGTATAGTTAGTCTTTTGGGGCAGAGGTGTGTGTCAAGCTATCTTTGGATCACAGGCCAAGTATAGATAACTGATTATCTGAGTCAGTTGCCACTCCCTAGAATATTTTGTTAATGATGCCTGGGTAATGGGATCATATGATATAAAGTATAGTGACATGTTTATAGGGAGCCAATTTAAATTGCTTTTTTTTAAGGTGGGTTGTGGGTGGCAGGTCCTCGGATCATCATGTAGTATGTGGGGGTATTGGAATCAATCAATAAATATAAATTTAAACCACAGTATAAAATAAACAATTGTAGTACAATTGCAAGGCCAAACTCATCTGACGTTATATTGATAAAGTTACCAAATTTAAGTAAAAGCATATAGAGAGGAAAAGCATATATGTTTAATTGTGAGTTTTAAATGGGGAGAGATTTCCTCCATTTTAAGTCTCCACTGTGATATGAATAGCTTTTCATTTAAAAAGAGGAATTAAAAAATCATTTCTACTCTTTCTTTCATAGGAAAATCCAACTATTTTTGAAATGAAGGAAAAACTTCAAGCATACATTATGAAATATGAAGAATCTTGGGACTAACTGACCACTTCAGTGATTATGAAAACTGTACACTATTTTCAAAAGCAGATTTTTCACTGTTCTTCATTAAGGTCTGATTACCTCATCCATTAGCATTTGGCTCTTTTATTACTATGATTGTGAAATACTGTAGACGTTACCACTAATGGACAAAGAAAGTTGACATGGTTATCTTGATTAACTCATCAATAATCATTTGGAATAATTTTTCTTCATTCAGTGAGTGGATTGTTTGCATGCCCTATAATTGTGTATATTAAGGTGCAGGAAATTAGCATAAAATTATCTACCCTGGAGAGCTAGTTTCCACTTCTAATACCACTAAAAGTTAGTTCAGACTAACATTTGAAAGCTTTGTTGAATGAGTGAAAGTAAAAAATGTTTCCTTGACCATTTTTCCCATAATGCTATTATACAGACAACCTTTCATTTTTAGGGTCCCACGCTTATGAAGAGCAATATCAGAAATACTACAACATTACTAAATCCTCCTTCTTACTACTTTACTTTTGATAAGGAAAAAATATCAATCAGTTCTTATAAAACAATGTAATGGCACTTTTTATAAACAGAAAGTTGCACAAGGATATTATTCCACACTCTCTTCCTCTGATGAAAAAAGTCAGAAAATGGTGACTCTTGAATTCTCTTTCTTAGAATGGAACTGAGATTTTAAGTTAGTTTTACATAGTTTTGGCTTCATATCTCAGCTACTTTCAGAACAACTTAAAAATGCAAAACCTTGGTTCTGGAAGATTTCTTGTAGATCATCTGATCTAATCTAATCCAGAACAGAAAAACGAGACTATGTGATTTACCCAGTCATTTACTTAGTAAAAGACAAGATGGGACCTCTCACCCAGATCTCCTGACTTAAGTCCAATAATTGCTTTTTAAACCACAAGGCATCATTATCATGAATACCCTGAATCTGGCATGAATACAGACATGAAGACAGTATGGAAAAAGTGTCTAGGGGACATATGGAGAGATTTCCAGGTTGCTTTTCCCTCTTTGGCAATCTCTCCTTAACCAGGCTCAGGAATGTATTGATTCTGGCTGGTCTCTATTCTCCTTCAGGAACTTAGACAATGACTTTAGCTGTTGTCTTATCTCAAAAAGGCCTTGGCAGGATGAGTCCATTTGTTTCAGGTGCAGGTGAGCATATCAACAGTGACTGACATAATCCTATAGGATTTGATTTCTGGTGAACTTCCCAGCAGGGCTTACCTCAGTTGATGGAAGTAAATGATAATCACTTCGGGGTCACTGGTACAGTTCCTTCATAGACAGGCAAAGTTCTCAGGGAAATGCAGTTCCACGACCACAGACTGGACTTTGAACTTCTGTCCAGGCATCTCACAAACACACACCCTAGTTTACAATGGGGAGAGGATGTGAGTGGGTCAGTGACTTACAACTTGGCATTACATGACAGTTGCCATTGATCTTGGTGATGCTATATATGTAACTAGATACTGAAACCTTTGGGATTTTGGAAATATTTGACAAAATCCGTAATGCTGTGACTTTAGGGAAAGAGTAGTGTAACAGAAATATAATATAAGCAATATAAATAATTTAAAATGTTAGTTACCACATTAAAATGGGTACAAAAACAGATGAAGTTAGTTTTAATAATAAATTCTATTTAACCCAATATACCCCAAATATTATAATTCCAACATGTAATCAACATAAAAAATTACTGAGATATTTTACCTTCTTGTATTAATTCTAAGTCTTCAAAATATAGTGTCAATTTTATATTTTCAGAATATCTTGGTGTATGTGTCAGAAATACTTTCAAAAACTTAGTTAAAAAAATGGATCCCTCTACTCAAGTTGTTTCAAATATACTTAAGTTTCCAAAAATTTAATCAATTATCCAAAAATCAATTTCCTTTAGTACTTGCATCCACATTGACAAAATTGGTTAAAAATAAATTTAACCAAAGAAAATTTGATTCGACTTTGAAGCAAAAGCATATCAGTTTCAAAACTATATGTGTCCAAGTTAGGTAAATTCAGCCTCTCCTGTGTCCACTCACTATTATTATCAAACTCAAAATATTTTTAATACATTGAAATACAATGCTAAATTTTTCAGTATCAATAAAGTGTTCAATTTTCCCTTGTACTATTGTCAGCCAGATTTCGTGAAAATACTCTCCATATGGATTCATGTCATTAAAATGTGTAAAATCATTACTAATTTGTTTTATGAAAGGTTCCCATTTCAATATAATTTTTCTGTCTGTCCAGCTAGGTCACAAATGAGTTTTCCTTTTTCTTGGAGCTCCGGTTTAGCTCGTTCACATGTGCCGTGATATCAGCGAAAAAATGTAAATTACACTGCCATTTTTATCTTTGATAATTGATATTTGTCAAGCATTGTTTTTGTTCCAAGAAAATCAGAGTTAACAATACAGAAAATCTGTAAAGCTCTTCCATAACTCAGCCATGAACATTGGCAAAGAACACAAGATCATTAAATTCATTGCCTTCTGTATCTTTCAACAGTCCCATAACTACTGGTGACTCATAGCATATGCACATATATATTAAAGGACCTTAACAACTATATCCATAACACTCTCATAGAGTCTGTTACATCAAAGTGAACACAAATGTTTTCCATATATATCATATACGTCATATAAGGGAAACATCAATCCCTTATTTTAAAATTCCAATGAATTTGAATTTTTAACCTTATAGAAAAAAAAATGAATTTGTTTTATGAAAGCTGATACAGTGGGAGTGCCATCCATTATGATAAAAAGTAATTTTTTCCATATCAAGCTGAAACTCTCCTTTGACAGTTGTAAAAGATTCAAAAACTATGTACATCATGAGTTTAATATTAGGTCAGATATTGATAATATTTCTTTGAGAGATAAGTAACCGGGAAATATCTCTTATGTCACATGGTATCTAACACTAAGGAAAAGTATTTGCAATTTTTCAAATTTTGAATCAATTGATCTTTTATATTGTTGGAAAAAGTCATGTTTGGGTAACTGGTGGCTTAATTGAAAAATCTTTACTTTTTATAAACAATCTTTCGTAGTCTTTTCCTTAGAATTTTCTGTCAAAACTTCCATAACAGTAATAATGTTTTACCCATCTTTCCATCCAGATAGTGTATGTGTGTGCATATGTGCGTGTTTGTACATGTGCAAGAATGCAAGCAGTTTTCTAGTTAGCCAAGGCATAGCTCAGATCCTCTGAAAAATCATTTAAAAAAATTTATGGGACATTAAAGTCTGATTTCAGGTGACTCTTCTCTTCAATATTTTTTGACTGTTAAGAGGAAACTTTTTACCATCTCTTAATATTGTTCACTTTGTTATGTTAAAAAATAAATTTTATACAAAAGACAGGTGGTTTGACTTTGCTCTGCCACTGCAAATTACAGTTGCCTTTCACTGTGAAATATACAATGTACCTTTTTCCAATCTCTTTTTTCCTTTATTGTTGTACTACTTCTGCATCTCCACTCATTTTCCATCAGTAGTACGCCTTCATTTTAAATTTAAAGTTAATTCACATTTATTTTTAACTAGAAAAATAATTTAATTATATTACAGCTAAAATAAGAGGCGTTTCAATTTATTAATATTATGGTGACTCATGCTGTCTGCATACCATATTCAAATAAACACATTATTGTGTTACATCAATGCATAGAAAAAAATAATATGAATTGAATCAATTTGTTGACACCAACTACCTGATTTTGTGTTTATGTATCGCACTAGAAAAACACACACGCCCAACACATGCACTACAATACAGTATCGAACACTAAGCAATGTACGAAACGTAGCCTTACCAAAACAATAAAATCACATTATAGGAAAAATATACAGCTTCAGTTTTTTAATTTAAATTAATTAAAATTAAATAAAATCTAAAATTCAGTTCCCAGTCATCCCAGCCACATTCAGTTGCTGGATAGCTCCATGCAATGGGACTACGGTATTGGGCAGTACGGCCGTAGAGTTTTATGGACTACATGATGTTTGAGAACCGATCAATGTCTGTTGTTTTTTGTCTTTCTCAATAAATTCGAATTTCACATTCAGTTTTAGAGGCTTTACACTTTTTTCTCTTGGATGTTGTTTGCTGTTCCAGAAGCTGCCACTTGATGAGGATTAGGAGGCGTTTGAAATAGACACAGGTTTCAGGCTTTCACGCAGAAATGGAAAGGAAAGAGAAAACATGTACACACTCACCTAGGCTTTCTACATTTGGAACATTCAGAATTTGTTATATCTTCTTTAAAAACTGTGGGGGGAATAAAACAGATAAGAAAAGATAGCTTTTAAAAATAACATTTTTTATTTGTTAGATTCATAAAAATCTTTTTATTTTTCTGAAATATGTAAGTGCATCTTGTTCTTCTGTTGATAGGATGCCCACATCAGGTCACTTTCTTCCAACTTAAACCCAGCTGCTCCTTAACCTTTAGTTCTTTGTAACTATGCCTTTCCTGTCAACAAGACTAAAAGTATCTTGGTGACTTTGACTAGCAACAAAAAAATAATAAGCATAATGTTTGTCAAAATAACAAAACCTCTGATTTCAATAGTGTGAAATGATGCATTGCTCACAACAATGAAAAATATCCAGTAGTAGAGATTTGGGTAAATTTTCGCACATCTGCACAACATAATGCTCTTCAGCCTTTAGAAATGATGAAGTAAATAGGTATTTACATGGAAAGATTGCAATAAATGTAATAAGAGCAAATTTTACAACAAATATTGCATCATCCCATTTATGGTTTAAAATGTGTGTATGTATATAATATGTATGGATAGATGTATACTGCATATGTATATTTAAATATAAAAGTCTGACAATATTTAATAGTGTTTCTTTTAACCTTTTAAATTTCACTGTTTACTATGGACTTTTTTTTTCTTCATTTTGTTTTTCTATGGTTTATATAATAAAAGAGCACATTTCATGTTTTTATATTTTAAAATATAATATTGCTTAATTCTTTTTTTTTTAAATCACTTTCTATAATTGCCATTCCTGGCTACCTCTAATACATACAGAGCCCTTCCTTGCAGGTGAATATTCTAACCAGTTTTAAACCTGGATCAACCTAACGAGTCTAGCTTCCACCATTTCTGGCATTTTGAAATCACCAGACAAAACAAAAAAAAAGGTCGAAAAATATTTAAGTGAAGATTTGTCCACAGTGTCATAACTACTCTGCTCTGTGTATGTAATGAGATTTTTGAGATTTATGGTAACAGGCCATTTTCCAATACTTTACCCTTTTTATGAGCTTAATATGGTGGTTAAAGCAAAGGACATTTTAAATTGACTGAGTCCAAAGTTCCGTGTGGTTTCCTGGCCTCCCAGAAACGCGGTGTGACCTCCACCCTGGAGAAAACCTCCCTGCTGGGAATCGAGGTGAGCAGCGCAATTGTCAGCCTCCCTGGTCTGCATCTGTACACCAAGCCGCAGCTTCTCCGTAGCTGCAGGAGAGCTCCCCTTCATTTTTTTTTGGCTCTTTTTAGTACAGAACAGATGCTTATCTTCCTTACCTATCAGTGCTCTGTCTCTGCTGGAACAAGCTTCTCACCAAAAGGCTCTGCTGCCATTTTCGTCAAGGCCTCAGAGATGAAGTAATGAGGACATGTGTAGATAATGAAGGGTAATAAAAGTATCATGTCATTTGATAACAGGATGCCAGCCCTAAAGGAGGTCATGGACCAGTTAGGAAAGAAAGGGCCACATGTGACCTGTCGTAGGAAAAAGCTTACCTTTCAACAAGCACAAAATAATGCAGAATGGACTGAAGTTTCTAAATGCTCAGGGAGAGGTAAAGATGGGGCAAGATCAATACCAAAGAACTTCAACTGGGGGCATTAAAGCATGGATGATTCTTATATAAACAATTTTAGGGAAACAGATGTCAACGCGAAGTCCCTCTCCTCTGGATGCTGACTGCTTAACTTTCCCAGAGAAATAATTCCTCAGAGTCAAAGCTCTGAAGACCTCTATTAAATTGAAAGGTTAATAAGAGGATAAAGCAGTTATCAGCCTTTCATTACCACCAATTTCATTCATGGGTTATCAGATTAGCTAGCCAGCCATCTAGCTGCTTCTGAGGAAATAGAACCCAGATGGAAGCATTTTGATGGAGAGGAGCATGAGGTGCCAACATGGGCTCTGGCCTGCAGGTGTTGAGGATGGAAGGATAGAAGAGGGGAAGGATAGCTCAGGAGTTGGAGCACAGGGAGAAGCCAAGAGACCAGTAAAGTCTTTTGAGAAGTGTAGAGGGCAAGGCCATCAACTGGTGGGCAAAGCAGGGAGGAGAGGAAGAGCATGCCCCAGCCTGCTAGAGGCTTTTGGAGTTCACAGGGCCGCTCATTCGCCACCCCAGCTAAAGGCTGTTTGCTCCCTGCCTTGCCTCGCTGTGGTTCCCCAGACAGAAGTGGCTTTGTTGCTGGGTGAGCGCTGGGGCCGGCGAGCAGCTGGGAGCATCTGGACTTCCTGGTCGCAGCCTTTCTCCTCAGAATGCCTTGCTGGGACCTCCTAGTCACGAGCCTTTTATCTCCTGTGTTTCATCTGATTCTCATTGAGTATATTCTGTAATTTGCTTTGTCAACTGCCACTCCCAAGGAATCATTACCTCTTGATCTCTTGTAGTCAATCCATTTTTTTGTTCTGGCTAAAACTGTAATTTCTTAATTAATTTTTTAACTTAAAAATGTACCTAAGTTCAAAAGTCAAATAGTCTAAAACATTTGTCACTGAAAAGAGCAATTCCTTGCTTTTCCCATCTCACCCAGATGCAACTACATTTCTTCTAGTGATTTTTTTCCCTCTTAAATTTACCCCAATTCATTACATAATATAAATATACTGCTACCCCTTAATTCACCAATTATAGATATTCTGTATTGACTTATTATGGCAGAGGAATATTTTGCCTTTCTCCCAATACCCTTCTCCTCTCTCATCTTCCCAATTAGTTACATCATAACTTTGGGGTCAGCCCATTTTAAATATTTTAGTTATTATGATTCAGTAAATACTCTTTGCTGTTAAGCCATGTAGGATACTATGGTTGTATTCTTGCATAAACTTTTTTCTTTCCTGGAGTCCATAATTACTTCATTTTTTTCATTTGCTTAGTTTAAAAATAGAAATTTCATCAATTTGCATGTCCTTCTCAAGCAAGGATCACGCTAAGCTTCGTTTTCTCTTTTCACCAGTGGTGCACAGCCACCCGAATAAGTGCTTCCATCTGCTTTGAGTGTTGATGGCTGTTTCCCTTTCATTCAGAATCCCATAAAGCTATAGGTCCTTCCTGATAACAAAAATTACCCCAGATGACAGAATCAACACTGAGCCCTACACATCACCGTTCTCCATAAGTATTCCCCGCTTGGTTTGTGGTCTATGATGGTGCTCTGTATTCAGCTCCTGCCAACACCTTGACGTATTCCGTGGTAAACCAAGGCTTACCCACTAAGGCTCGACACAATGAGCCAAGACACACACATCATGGGAAGTGGAACCAGCCCTTTACACTGACTTTCAGAGTCCTCAAGAGGCACTGTAACTCTGGTACCTGGAGGTAAGACCTGTAGAAACCCCATTCTTCTGGAAGATATTTTAAATTTAGAAATAAACAAGTGGTGTCTTAGAACCATCAAAGGAAAACAGGATGTCATAAAGCCTGGACCTTCACTCAAAGCTTATTGGATCTTATTTGACACAATTCTAGGAAACATGATGGTTTCACAGTCTTCAGCAAGTTAGAAGTAGTCTCAAACAGTAAAGGGGTGTTAATAAGAAAGATACAAGAGCAGCAGTAGACAAAAAGTTCAACTTGCCCTTTAGGCAAGAACAACAACCTAAAGTCAGAACTGCATTAAGTGGCAGCAAAACAAATGTTTATAATTATGAGTTACACATCACTCAAAAAGGCATCTTTCACATGTTTCTCTCTCAGATTTGAAGTCCTGCTACTTGGTGGAACCCACTTGAGTTATCTGGAAAATATGTGTAATGCTTCGCTCTTGATGATGCCAGAAAAACAAGGTAGATTAAGCTCCATTTGGTCTTAACTCTCTGCCTGGGAAAGCCCTCATTTTTCATAGACTGTATTTCTCAGAAACTTTGCCTGAAGGCTTATAAAAATAAATTTGAGTAAAACAACAGGCATTTGTTTTATTGCATGTCAACAAAACCTGCAACACATATAATGTAAAAATTGTTTTCAATAGTTTTACTTTCTCCCAGGGTGTCATGTAATAGACAAAAATATCTGAAATATAAGCATTTTGTGCAGAACAGATCTCCAGCTAGGCAAAGCTGATAGCTGTATTTTATATCCCTCTTTCCAACTAAAAACCAGGAACTTGGTCTCAAAGGAAAAAGAGGCGCCATTAGAACCACATTGGAACTGGAGAGTTAATAGCCTTATGGTCATGCTTGACCACCAAGACTTGGGTAGGAAAGCTTTGCTTTCCCTAAAGAACATACATTTGTTTCTTCTTTTTCACACTGAAGACAATATGTGTGATTATCTTATTCATGTCTTCTTCTCCTTATTAACGATGAGCTCCATGGTACAGAGAACACATCTACTTTTCTGATCAGTACCTCCTTAGAGCCCAGCACAATGCCTGGAACCTAATAGACATTTAATAACCTATTAAATCTATTGAATTAATGCCATTGAATGATACTCCTTTTTCACTGTGGTCCTCGGGAACCTCTAGGCTAAGTTTACAACTTCTCCACTACTGTATTAATGGTTGAATGGTGTTCAAATCTGTACACTTATTTTTTCACCCTCTTTACTTTCTATTTTAATATTAATTTCCACGGACACAAATTTTTATTTTTATTTGGTTGTATTATTGCATGTCTTTGTGCTGTGGGTCATCTTAAATCAATTGTTGGACAAAGTGGGCATAAAATAATAAAGTTACAATTAAAAATAGGTTATCTGCTACTATCAATAGAAACATTCTCACAAGCCTACTATTCACTTCACCTAATTTCTCTTAGATTAAAATGCTGAGACATTTCCTTGGAATTTGTACCCACTTAGTTGAACAGTAGCCAACATTTACTGAGTATCATTCACTATTTCAAGCATCTCATTGTTCTAACTTATTTAATCCTCACAACTGCCCTCACATGCTAAGAATATTTCTCAGAGGTGGGAAGAATCACATGGAGAAAGTGTCACTAAAATTGGAGCATTCCCTAGTTTGTCGATCAGGAATTTGTCAGTTACAAAAAAGTTTGGCTATCCATAACACACACTTAATAAATAATGACTCAAAAAAATAAAGGCTTATCTTTCTCACACAACAAAAACTCCACTGGAAGGCATTTAGGGGCTGGCATGGAAACGCCCTGTGCTGTCTTATATTTCTAACTGACCTTCCCTTTGTAAGTCTTCATGCTTGTTGCTTCATGGACCAAGATGGTGGCACCATCTGTCATCATATCTGCAGTCCAGGCAGGAAGAAGGGAAATGCAAAGAGCAAAAATGTTGACTGGCTGAGTAAGTCCCCTCTAACAAGAAAATTGCTTTTCCTAGATGCTTCACCTGTGACTTTCACTTACAACTCATTGACCAGAAATGAGGTCAGTGGCTACTCCTATGACTTAGAAGGGAATCATGGAAATGTTTTTTAGGCAAAGCACATTGCCACCCCAAATACAACTGAGGTCCTATGTAGAGGCTATCAGCAGCATCTCTAAAGTTCTCATATATGGGTAAACAATACCAATACATCATGAGGACCATCACATTATAGAGAGATAATAGAATGGGGCCTATTTTTATTCCTGTGCTTCCTAAGTGCAAGATGATTTTTAGACTTTCTTTGTGCTATAGGTCTAGATCCAATTTCCCACATATAATCATATTTGTTTTAATGACTTTCTTGTGCACTGAGATATCACTTGATAGTCTGCCCTAGTAGAATTTCTGACAGTGGTCTTGCAAATATCCTCATCCAAAAACTTTCAAAATCCACAATTAAAAAATTAGTGTATTTAAACTCTCACATACACAAATACACAAAGACCTCCTCTTCCCACCAAAAAAGTAGTGGGAAGCACTACTTGGCATCAAGTAGCAGAGAACTTGGGAATTAAGTAAATAAAGAACATTTAGAGATAATCAAAATTAATTTTAAGGAAAATGATACTGTCAGGGTTTTCAAAAGAATAAATTGACATAATGAAGTATTTGCAGTATTTTTTTCACCTTATGTGAAGGGAGTTGTTTTCCCAACAAGATGTGAATATCTGTTACATAAATATTAAATATAATTCTTATAATTACAATGGGGAGGAAACCTTTGAACACTCTGGTTTAAATTAAGTTTATTTCCTCTATCCAAAGTCTTCTCTAGCAAGACAGTGAAGCTCTAACTCCTACAACTTCTAAAAGATTGGAATCTAAGTATGAGTTGAAGAAGTTGATTTTGGTTCCATCGTGAGGCACTGTCACTGCCCAATAGTATTCTCTACCGAAAACAACTTAATAAAAATATGCAAATATTAACAAACACCTTTAAAATGGTCAGAACTAGACAGCTGAAAATAAGGCAGTAGGTCTCATAGAGGAATTTGGTTGCATTCTGCTTTTCATTTTAACTTCTTTAGGTTTGGTTGGTTTAAGGTGTGTGCTTTAAGGGAGAATTCAAGATATCTGTATTCTGTGAGCCAAGTACTTCTGTGCTTTACTGTACCAACAGGAATGCCTCCCCTACCTTCTTTGCCCTGTTGGAAATCTGTTCTTCCTCAAGGCTACACTTTCCAAGACCTTCCTTGTTACCTCTGACCACCCCTCTCTCCTTCTCCATAATCGAATAAAATTCATTATATTATTACCTGTGTGTATCATGACCTTATAATTTATCATACAAATGAGGACTCCTCTGAGAAAGAATGAAAACACTATTAACTAGCATGTCAGCTCAACAGGAGTCTGTCAGGAACAACCCAGGCAACCTAAGATGCACAGTCACCTTACTTATTTGATTCAGGGATCTTTGATGTCCATGATGGCTACATTCCTGTGATTTCTAGAAGGTCAGAATCATGAAAGTAGGTTCAGGTTCCTGGCTGTCTCATGAATTCCATTGCATTTAGACCCATTTGTGTCTGAACATCACCGATACACTGTAAGAAAACCGCCTTTTTGAGTTCTATCTCTCAGTTGATGACCCTTTTTTTTTTACAAAGAAGCAACACCCTTAGAGACTTCACACAATGGGATGTGGACGGAGTGGGTGGTGGACTGTTTGCTAGGTTCACAAACCAGCTAAGTGACAGACACCCTTTTAGCAGCCTCAGCATGCATGCAGTTAAAATTCCTACCTCAGCAAAGTGCCAGATTGCTACATCATGATCCTCCTTGTCACTTCTTGCAACTTAAAGCATGAATGCTGAATGCACAGTAATTGTATATTGCCTAGACACTCTTAAAGTTTCAAGATTCCATGATTTCAATGAAGTCCTTGTTCAAGTGTTTGAGTTGCTATGAAGCTGGAATTTTTTGGGTGGGGTTTTGTACTACTCTACAGGAGTCCCAGTGGCCCATTTCCTCAGAAAGATGGAGGGACCCTTTTCTATCTACACATTAGTATTTAAGACTATTTATGCCTAGAACCCATCCTTCTCCTCACCACCAAATTTCTGGAAGACTTGTCTACACTCTTCACTTACCCTGCATTTCTCTCTATTAACTTCTGGCTCCTCTGTACCATGGGAACTGTTCTGACAAAAGCCAACAGGCAGGAACTTGGAAAAGTCACTGGAAACTTTCTCAGGTTTTATTATACCTGAACTCCTCCCATTGACCATTTTGTCACTGATGGATGTTATTCTCTGTTGGTTTCTGGCAGGCCACTCCTTCCTGGCTACTTGGTGACCCTTCGACCACTTCTTGAATATCAGTGTTCTCCAAGGTTCTGTTCTGGACCCTCTTTCCTCCCAGGTATCACATTCTTTCCTGGCAAACACAGTGATACCTATAATTTCCACCAATACTACACAACCAGCAATCACGGGCTCTAAATTTTTTTAATCCACTCCAAATTATTCTACTTTATGTATTTTATAAAAGTTGCTTTTATTATGTAATTAACCATGATTTTATTTTTGGAATTTCATAAGAATTTTCCCCTTACTATTCAAATGCACCTGTCTTTGTAGCTTGTCACACTATCCTTTGTGTATGGATATTTGATTAAGTAATTTGCCTTACCTTCACCACTTGATAGTGTGAGTATGGGGGGGTAAATCATATAACCTCTTTGTGCCTCAGTTTCCTCATCCTATAAAATGGGGTTAATAATATTAAGTCCAACTTCATGTAATTATTGGGAAGATTACAGAAGCTAAACTATACGCAAAACACTTGGAATAGTACCTGGCACTATAAGTCCTATATCCTTAACTGTTATTATTTCATATAGTCAAGACTCTCATATCTCTCTTTAAGATCCATCCTCTTTTGTGAGCATTAAACTGCCTGTTCACATGGTGGTCCCATAGGTGCCTCAGTCACAACACACTCAACACTGAACCTTTTATTTTTCCTAACAGACCTCCTCCTCTATTCCATGTTTGCATGAGTGGTATTACCTACCACTGTCAGCCCAACCATGAAATATCATTGTTACTTTTAAGTGCTCACATTCATCTATCTAATTGGCCATGTTATTTCTATCTTCCAAATGTGTTAGATTGAACCCATGTCATCATTATAATTGTCACTCATCTTCTCTCAGCTTGACCCTCAGAACTTCCTTTTCCACTGTTTATAAGTCTGTCAAGCACTCCAGTGTCTATAATAGTACAAACCAGTATAACTTTCTGCAAAGACAGAAATTTCTTTCTATGCTTTCCAGGATGGTCCCAACATATGGCTATTGAGCATTTGAAATGCAGCTAGTGCAACTGAAGTAATGAATTTTTAATTATGTTTAATTCTAATTAGTTTTAACACAAATAGCTTCTTATGATTGGTGGCTACCAGGTTGAACAGCAGAGATCCAGAGAATAGAGCCCACACAACCTGGCCTTGCAAATCCTACATCTTTCATCCCCTAATGCCCTATACTGTGACCCCAATAGTCTAGTCATCCTTTCCCAACACTTCTTATGCTTTTATATATCCATGTTTTTGCTAACTGTGCCCTTTTCCTAGAAGGTATTTCTTAGGTTCTCTATCTGATGAACTCCTATTCAGCTTTGCAAACCTAGATCAAATGTCACGATCACTCAGAAGGCTTTACCAATATCACATCCATATAGATACACACATTTACTTTTTCTTCTGTGCTCCCTAGCAGTTTGCATTAATCGCTATTACGATAGTTATACCACATTAGGTTTTAACTATTTGTTTGTCTCCTCCCAAACTATGATTTACTGTAGGGCACTCCAGTGTCCTCCAGTGTCCCTAGCTCAGTATCTTGGACTTATTGAAATGAACATTTGTTAAGTGCATGAATGAGTAAATGAAACAAGAAAACTAATTTGATCATGACTGCAAAACCCTACTTTGGATTTCTGGGCATTTAGCATATTGTGTTTCTGTCATTTTTAATCATCTTCAGTCATTGATACAGTGCCTGTCAAAATACCAGTTAAAACAACTGACTTTGAAATGGGTTTGCCAAAGATTTAGGCTGGTCATTCTGATTCTAGATTATAAAGGCTCTACCTCAGTACTAAATCAGATTATTGGAAAGGCATATCTCTAACATCCCTCAGAAATACTGAGGACTACAATTTAACACTATGTCTTCTTTTTTTTCTCTCATTACTATAAGAAATGGTCATGTGGAAAGTAATTTTCAATAAAATTCTATCAAAGACACTGTTCATTATGTGGTTCAATGCTCCTTATAGAAAGACCTATGTGAGAATTATTTTAGAATAGTACTAGGAAGATTCTGTCCTTTATAACATAACTTACACACATCCTTTCATTTGCTAATGACAGCTACATGGCCCTTCACATGTTCCTCTGGCTGCCAAGAAGCTTCAAGTTAAGTTGTATCATTGCAATTAGTCATTTTTTTAATTTTTAAACTCAAGGTAAATACCATTCTTTAATCTCTGTCTTAAAAATTTTATTGGATCCATGCTATTTGTTGTTAGTCAACCCAGATGCTTTCTATCAAAATATTTATCAAATATTCTTTCAGATGTTATAAATATTAAATAAATAAAATATATAAGTTTCCCCTCTTATACATTCATCTACTTGGCTATATTTATATTTTCTCTCAGCAGATCAATTTCTTAGAGACAAAAACTCACCTTTTCTCGAGAGGATTAAAGATGGCAGCATGAGAGGTGAGACAGAGGCTTCCTCCTAAAACCGCATATAATACAAAAATATAATTAATACAACTTATCCTGAAAGAGCAGCAGGAAAGAGGACTGCACCAGACTGCATACACCTGGAGAAAAGAGCAGACCTCACTGAACGGGGTAACGTACCAAAGCTGTGGTCCAGCAGGACCCAAGCCCTTGTCCCACCCCAGCTCACCAGCTGGAGGAAATGGAGCAGGGAGGGAATGGAGGCCTGGGACTGCTGAACACCTAATCCGGAGATCTGCTCTGGGAGCACAAACCTGCATTTCATGTGCTTAGATGGTACTCTCATGATTAGGGGGTTGGAAAGCGAAGACAGGTAGAATTCCTGGAGAAACTGAGATTTGAGCCTCTGGTGGAAAGCAGATCCATATCCAGCTGCTCTGGGACAAAAGAAAGGCAAGAAGTCTGAGAGACTTCCTAACAAGGAAGCCCTTAGCAAGAGGGCTGCTAAAGGGGCAAGGATTGCACAGAGCTTACTGCACAGGAGAAAGGACAGGTAGACAAAATTGGGTGCACTCTGCCCAGCAGGTTGGGAGCGTTCATGATCTTCAGGTGCTCCAGCTCCCTGGCTGGCTATACAGTTCCAAGGACCCCCTCTGTGAAATGCAGCCTATTGTGCCTTTCTCCCAGCCAGCCCCACCTGGCTCAGAAACCACCAAACCTTACCCTGGCATTAGGCCAGCCAGAGGGAAGATCTGTCTATAGCAACTACAAATGCAAAGCATAGAAGCTTATATCTGTGTGCTTGGCCCACTGCTTCAGGCAGTGGAGACAAGCATAGCAGCTGGGAAGCAGGAAACAGCTCTTTCCTCACCTCAGGCACAAATACCACTCCCCTGCAACCCCTAACATTGCTTTAGGGGCTTAGCAGTACCAGAGAATAGAGCTTCAGGACACTAGAGGGTGCCATATACAAATATGAACCACCAAAGGAATCTTGTTCAAAGTAAAATTATTAATACAACTCCTGAAAAGGGTTTAAATGACATCAACCTCGTGAATCTTCCTGAAATGGAGTTCAAAATAAAAATCATTAACATGCTCATAGAATTACAGAAAGATATTCAAGAACTCAGGAATGATGGTCAGAGATCCAATCATTGAAGAACATGATGGAGGGTATTAAAGGCAGATTAGATATTGTGGAGGATATGATAAATGAAATAGAAACTAGAGAAGAGGAATACAAAGAAGCTGAGGCACAGAGAGAAAAAAGGATCTCTAAGAATGAAAGAATATTGAGAGAACTATGTGACCAATCCAAATGGAACAATATTTGATTTATAGGGGTATGAGCAGAAGAAGAGAGAGAAAAGTGGATAGAAAGTGTCTTTGAGGAGGTAATTGCTGAAAACTTCCCCAATTTGGGGAAGGAGATAGTCTCTCAGGCCATGGAGATCGACAGACCTCCCAACACAAGAGAACCAAGGAAGACAACTCCAAGACATATAGTAATTAAAATGACAAAGATCAATGATAAGGACAGACTAAAGCAGCCAGAGAGAAATAAGATCACATACAAAGAAAAGCCCATCAGGCTATCATCAGACTTCTCAGCAGAAACCTTACAGGCCAGAAGGGAGTGATATGATGTATTTAATGCAATGAAGCAGAAGGGCCTTGAACCAAGACTACTTTATCTGGCAGGATTATCATTTAAATTTGAAGGAGGGATTAAACAATTCCCAGGTAAGCAAAAGCTGAGAGAATTTACCTCCTACAAAACATTTCTACAGTGTATTTTGGAGGGACTGCTATAGATGGAAGTGTTCCTAAGGTTGAATAGCTGTCACCAGAGGTAATAAAACCACAGTAAAGAAAGTAGAACAGCTAATTACTAAGCAAATGCAAAATTAAATGAACTATCTCCAAAGTCAATCAAGGGATATACAAAGAGTACAGAATATGATACCTAATATATAAAGAATGGAGGAAGAATAAAAAGGAGGAGAAAAAGAAAAGAACCTTTAGATTGTGCATGTAATAGCATATTAAGTGAGTTAAGTTAGACTCTTAGATAGTAAGGAAGTTAACCTTGAACCTTTGGTAACCATGAATCTAAAGCCTGCAATGGCAATAAGTACATACCTATCGATAATCACCCTAAATGTAAATGGTCTGAATGCACTAATCAGAAGACATAGAGTCACTGAATGGATAAAAAAAACAAGACCCATCTATATGCTGCCTACAAGAGACTCACTTTAAATCAAAAGACATACACAGACTAAAAGTGAAGGGATGGAAAAAGATATTTCATGCAACTAATAGAGAGAAAAAAGCAGGAGTTGCAGTACTTGTATTAGACAAAATAGACTTCAAAACAAAGAAAGTCACAAGAGACAAAGAAGGACATTACACAATGATAAAGGGGTCAATCCAACAAGAAGATATAACCATTATAAATATCTACGCACCCAACACAAGAGCACCTACATATGTGAAACAAGTACTAACTGAAATAAAAGGGAAAATAGAATGCAATGCATTCATTCTAGGAGACTTCAACACTCCACTCACTCTGAAGGACAGATCAGCCAGACAGAAAATAAGTAAGGAGACAGAGGCACTGAACAACACATTAGAACAGATGGACCTAACAGACATCTACTGAACTCTACACCCAAAAGCAGCAGGATACACATTATTCACAAGTGCACATGGAACATTTACAAGAATAGACCATATTCTAGGACACAAAAGAAGCCTTGATAAATTGAAAAAGATTGAAATTGTACTAACCAGTTTCTCAGACCACAAAGGTATGAAACTAAAAATAAATTATGTAAAGAAAATGAAAAATCCCACAAACACATGGAGGCTTCACAACCTGCTCCTAAATAACCAATGGATCAATGACCAAATAAAAACAGAGATCAAGCAATATATGGAGACAAATGACAAGAATAATTCAACACTGCAAAATCTGTGGGACACAGCCAAGGCCGTGCTAAGAGGAAAGTCTATTGCAATACAGGCCTACCTCAGGAAAGAAGAACAATCCCATATGAGCAGTCTAAACTCACAATTAATGAAACTAGAAAAAGAAGAACAAATGAGGCCCAAAGTCAGTAGAAGGAGGGACATAATAAAGATTAGAGCAGAAATAAATAAAATTGAGAAGAATAAAACAATAGAGAGAATCAATGAAAGCAAGAGCTGGTTCTTTGAGAAAATAAACAAAATAGATAAACCCCTAGACAGACTTATCAAGAAAAAAAGAGAGTCTACTCACATAAACATAATCAGAAATGAGAAAGGAAAAATCACTATGGACACCACAGAAATACAAAGAATTATTAGAGAATACTATGAAAAATTATATGCTAACAAGATGGATAACCTAGAAGAAATGGACAACTTTCTAGAAAGATACAACCTTCCAAGGCTGACCAAGGAAGAAACAGAAAATCTGAACAGACCAATTATCAGCAATGAAATTGAACTGATAATCAAAAAACTACCTAAGAACAAAACCCCTGGACCACATGGCTTCTCTTCTGAATTTTATCAAACATTTAGTGAAGACCTAGTTCCCATAATCCTTAAAGTTTTCCAAAGATTAGAAGAAGAGGGAATACTTCCAAACTCATTCTATGAGGCCAGCATCACTCTAATACCAAAACCAGGCAAAGACACCACAAAAAAAAGAAAATTACAGACCAATATCCCTGATGAACATAGCTGCAAAAATACAAAATATTAGCAAACTGAATTCAAAAATATATCAAAAGGATCATACACCATGACCAAGTGGGATTCATCCCAGGGATGCAAGGATGGTACAACATTCGAAAATCCATCAACATCATCCACTACATCAACAAAAAGAAGGACAAAAACCACATGATCATCTCCATAGATGCTGAAAAAGCATTGGACAAAATTCAACATCCATTCATGATAAAAACTCTCAACAAAATGGGTATAGAGGGCAAGTACCTTAACATAATAAAGGCCATATCTGACAAACCCACAGCCAACATTATACTGAACAGCGAGAGGCTGAAAGCATTTCCTCTGAGATCGGGAACAAGTCAGGGATGCCCACTCTCCCCACTGTTATTCAACATAGTTCTGGAGGTCCTAGCCACAGCAATCAGACAACACAAAGAAATAAAAGGCATCCAGATTGGCAAGGAAGAAGTTAAATTGTCCCTGTTTGCAGATGACATGATATTGTACATAAAAAACCCTAAAGAATCCACTCCAATACTACTAGATCTAGTATCTGAATTCAGCAAAGTTGCAGGATACAAAATTAATACACAGATATCCGTGGCAATCCTGTACACTAATGATGAACTAGCAGAGAGAGAAATCAGGAAAACAATTCCATTCACAGTTGCATCAAAAAGAATAAAATAACCTAGGAGTAAACCTTAGCAAGGAAGTGAAAGACCTGTACTCTGAAAACTACAAGGCACTCATGAGAGAAATTAAAGAAGACACCAATAAATGGAAACATATCCCATGCTCATGTATAGGAAGAATTAATATTGTCAAAATGGCCATCCTGCCTAAAGCAATCTACAGTTCAATGTAATTCCTATCAAAATACCAACAGCATTCTTCAACGAACTAGAGAAAATCATTCTAAAATTCATATGGAACCACAAAGACCCCAAATAGCCAAAGCAATCCTGAGAAGGAAGAATAAAGCTGAGGGGATTATGTGCCCCAACTTCAAGCTCTACTACAAAGCCACAGTAATCAAGATAATTTGGTACTGGCACAAGAACAGACCCATAGACCAATGGAGCAGACTAGAGAGCTCTGATACAAACCCAACCATATATGGTCAATTAATATATGATAAAGGAGCCAAGGACATACAATAGGGAAATGACAGCCTCTTCAATAGCTGGTGTTGGCAAAACTGGACAGCTACATGCAAGAGAATGAAACTGGATTATTGTTTAACGCCATACACAAAAGTAAACTTGAAATGGATCATTGACCTGAATGTAGGTCATGAAACCATAAAACTGTTAGAAGACAACATAGGCAAAAATCTCCTGAACATAAGCATGAGCAACTTCTTCCTGTACACATCTCCTCAAGCAAGGAAAACAAAAGCAAAAATGAACCCATGGGACTACATCAAACTAAAAAGTTTCTGTACTGCAAAGGACACTATCAACAGAACAAAAAGGCATCCTCCAGTATGGGAGAATATATTTGTAAATGACATATCCAACAAGGGGTTAACATCCAAAATATATAAGGAACTTACACGCCTCAACACCCAAAAAGCAAATAACCTGATTAACAAATGGGCAGAGGATGTGAAGAGACAGTTTTCCAAAGAAGAAATTCAGATGGCCAACAGACACATAAAAAGATGCTCCACATCACTAATCATCAGGAAAATGCAAATTAAAACCACAATGAGATATCATCTCATACCAGTTAGGATGGCCAACATCAAAAAGACTAAGAACAACAAATGCTGGTGAGGAAGCGGAGAAAGGGGAACCCTCCTATACTGCTGGTGGGAATGTAAGCTAGTTCAACCATTGTGGAAAGCAATATGGAGGTTCCTCAAAAAACTAAAAATAGAAATAACATTTTACCTGGGAATCCCACACCTTGGAATTTACCCAAAGAATACAACTTCTCAAATTCAAAAAGACATACGCACCCCTATGTTTATCTCAGCACTTTTTACAATAGCCAAGATATGGAAGCAACGTAAGTGTCCATCAGTAGATGAATGGATAAAGAAGATGTGGTACATATACACAATGGAATACTATTCAGCCATAAGAAAGAAACAACCCTACCATTTGCAGCAGCATGGATGGAGCTGGAGGACATTATGCTCAGTGAAATAAGCCAAGAGGAGGAGAAAGACAAGTGCCAAATGATTTCCCTCATTTGTGGAGTATAACAACGAAGCAAAACTGAAGGAACAAAATAGCAGCAGACTCAGAGACTCCAAGAAGGGAGTAGTGGTTACCAAAGGGGAGAGTGGGTCGGGAGGGAGGGAGAAGGGGATTGAGGGGTATTATGTTTAGTATACATGGTGTGGGGGACCAAGGGGAAAACAGTGTAGCAAAGAGAAGGCAAATAGTGAATCTGTGGCATCTTACTACACTGATGGACAGTGCCTGATTTGGGGTATGGGTGGGGACTTGATAATATGGGTAAATGTAGTAACCACATTGCTTTTTCATGTGAAACCTTCATAAGAGTGTACATCAATAATATCTTAATTAGAAAACAAACTAACAAAAAAAACCTCACCTTTTCTCATCTGCTGCATCCTCTCTGTGGCTGTCACAAGGTCCTGCAGATATCAGTGCTCAATATGGTTCTTGATTAATGGTATGAAAGCTAATTAATTCAGCCAAAATGTAAGTTTTGTGGTCTAATTCTAAAATACATATTTTTAATTATTTGCAATGCTCGAGCTACTGTGTTAATAAATCCTAAAGCTGACAATAACAAAATTATGTTCAACCTCATTAATAATCAAAGTAAGACAGATCAAAATACTAAACTACTATTCTTGAACTGTTTCATTAGCAAAGATTTTTTTTGTAATGATAAGCTACATGCCGGCAAGCTTCCTGATAACTAAATGGAATTCTAATCACTGGCGGTGAGAGTGAACATTTCTAGGAGAAAAAAGCTTCAAAAAATGATTATGTATTTGATACTGCAACTGCATTTCTAAGGATTTTACCATAAGAAAACCATAGATGTGTGAAAAAATGTTCAAGGATGTTTTCACAATAAAACTTTCAATAACAAAATTGAGTATAACCTGTCAAATAATAGAACGGTGATAACTGGAAAAAATGTTGCAATTGGGCAACATTTACCCATACTCTCTACCTAGCAATTCTTTTTCTATGTGAAGTAGTATACCTAAAAGGATATTTATTTCAGCATTATTAAAAATTTCCAACTCTAAGGAATTAGATAAATAAAACTTGGAAACTTTATGTGTTGTGGAATACTAAGCAAATATTTATTTGGTATTGTTGAAGAAAATTTATTGACATAGGAAAATGAACACAATAAATTGTTTTAATACAATTATAGTATACAAAACACAGTATCATTTTGTAAATAAAAACTATGTTAAGGTTTAGGTATGCCTTGTGCTTCTTTGCATTTTTCAAATCATCTACAATTAATAGGTAGTACTTTTTAAAAATCTGAAACTCTATCTAAGACAAGTATACATTTATGATTTTAAAGTGTCAGTGTGGAAACAGCTAACAATAAAATGCCAGAACCTTCTGGAGAAAGTTGTTCTGTAGGTGTGGATCAGACACTTTATACTATCTGGCCTCAGGCACTTTACAGAAGCTCTATTAGGGCTTCATGAAGTGCATTGCTCAACCACTTGGACAATGTCAGTAAGCCAGGGCTACTGAGGCAGGAGGCTCCAGACCACTCCAGAGCCCACACACAGACCAGAGCCTGCTCTCCATATTTTCCAGCTGTAACCACCACCGAGCCCAGCACCCCATTTGTGAGTTCTCCATCAGAGAGGCTCAAAAGCCAGCAACATCTCTCTCCAGAAAAGAGCCCAACCTCTGGGACAGAGACAGGAGGATGCAAGAGAAAGTGGAGCCTGCATATTTTCTCTTTAGCAGCTGCACCCCACCAAACAGGCCTCCCCTTACCAAAAAAAAAAAAACATGTAAAACACAGTGTTTGCTTTCTGATCTATTTGAAAATTACTATTTGGATGCACTAAGTAGTACTAAGAAGTCTGAAAAGAGTTAACATCGCTGGCAAAGTCCCAAATCCACTTCCTTATTCAATTTAATTCAATTTGGAAAATGCTGCTGAGCACCTTAACACAGCAGGTAACTACTAAATGATGCAGAATACATAAAAGGTGAGCATCTACTAGAAGTCAAGTGCCAAGCTTAGACTTCACATCCTGATTTCTCATATCCTCTCTATTACCCTGTAAGGTAGTTGATGTGACCCCCATTTAACAGATGCCATAGAAACACAGGGCAGAAATAGGATTTGCTGAAGCCCAGATACTAGATAGTGGAGCTAAGATTTGAACACAGATCAGCGTGATCCCAAAGTCCATGTTTTCCCCACTGTTTATCAATTTATCAATCTCTAGCATAGACATTTATAAGCCATGCATAGAGTTTACAAGTCATGCATCCAAATATCTTTAAAAAGATTTAAAAAAAACAGGTCATATCCTAGAAGCTCAGTTCAAACCTGAAGGAGGCAAAGGAAGGGGTGCACCCCTTCTAGGGAAGCTGGAGGAAAGTCTTCACTAAGGCAATAGACACACCTATGCTGGGCCGTGGGGTTTCCATGGGGTTCAGGCAGGACGGCAGCACAGGCATTCTGGTGACTCCCAACAGCAAGGGTGAAGGCACAGAGGTGAGACCCCAGGACTGTGCCTGAGAAATGGTGAGCATCCGTGGGCACCTGGAGGCAACAGGTGGAAACACAGCAGGCAAGGCAGGCTTGAGCCAAGCAAGACACGGAGGCCTGAATTATCCCATGGGCAGTTTTTGAGCAGAAGAACAGCACAATCAGAATTGTGCTTCAGAATATTTACTTAGAAGTATTTGGTCCAGTTAGTGTTTTCCCCCTTTTAATTTCATAAGGGAATTTTTATCTGAAGAGCAAATAATGACCATCTTGAAAGGTTGGGGGGATTTTGTTTTGTTTTTTTCCTTTTATGCTTTTTAGTGTGTGGATTTCCTTAGCTAGTTTCTTAACCACAATGTACATCTGACTGTTTAGGGACTCACTGTCTGAGCCTCACATATTAGTCTTTAATTACAGACTGATGTTATTTTCCCATTCACCAAAGTACTTCAATAAGGACAAATGTGGATTGATTGCTAAGATATTTCAATCAGCTCATCTTGGTTAATGAAGAATATGGACATTGCTGAATGGGGGAGTCCATCTGTCCCCCCTTAGGAGCTGTGTCACTTTAGCCTTACCACTTACTAAAATCAGCTTAAGTGGCTTCGTGTTTTAGTATGGAAAGCTGAGCTAACTGGACAAAACCAATAGAGACTTAATTTCGAAGCTGAAAAAAAAATTGTACATGAACATAAAGAGCCAGAGAGATGAATATGGCCTGCTTTCTTTTTTGTTGTAACTCTTCAATGCTACCTGACAATCAATTCAATTTAATATAACCTCCTGGGAAGCACACTTTCTTCCTAAGCAGGAAACCATAAAATTCAGAAATACATAAAAGCAGCTTGCATCTGGAAGAGGAAAGACAGGTATGCTTCTAGAAGAACACCCATGACTTGAACCCCGAGGATTAAGTAGTTGCCACTGCTCATCTATCAACGTTTCTTTTTTCCCAGCGTGAAGACTGCGGTTTAGAATGTTGAAAACCCCTCATTCAATATTCCAAAGATGATGAGGAGTACCAGTTCTGCAAACGAAAGTCCAGGGGCAGTAGAAAGTATCGTGATCAGTTTTGATAACGACATGGGAGGCAGGACAGGTGACTGTCTTCAACCCAGTACCTCTGCCTTCCTCTCCCCGCCAACCTCACCCAGACCCCAGCCCTCAGCACCTCCCACCTGTGCCCTCCTTTCCCTGCTCCTTATGCCAGCTCAAGCTTCCGGGGAAGTTGCACTCTCACTCTGACCATTCCCAACTCTGTGACAGCTCCGTTCTTCCTACTGCTCTGGATTTGCAAGCAGCTCTCAGAGGATCACCTGCATACAGCGGACAGGCCTCCAGGGTAGGGCAGGGGGCATGGCATTTGAGAGGTGGGTCCCCGAGCTTCAGAACTTCGCCCAAAACTAATCATTTTCATCTGTTTTGTTCTCTGAACTTCACTTAATATTTCTTAGTAAGTAAAAGCTTTCATCACCCAAAGAAGCTTGAGAACCACTGAGGTACATCATTGCAAGACTTGGTTCACATTTTTCATTAGGTCCAGTGGCTTCATGGCATGGTTTCCCAACCACTTTCTTGCCCATTGTTTCTCAGATATTCAGTCTGTTCCAGCTCCCTCCAAGTCATAAAGAACTCTTCCTTCTTGGAACTCCTTATTAGGAACTTCGACTCATACCATGCCTGCATCCCTTTCTGATGCATTTTCATCCCTGTATGTCTTATCTGCGGGAGTGGAGCAGAGGTCCCAGCGGAGGTGGAGGCCCCACCTGCAGAGACATGCAGCACTCGTTCACACCTGGGATCCTCACACCTGGCTCTTTCCTACCTCCCTGCACAGGCCGACACCCTTTTCCATCCCGGCTCCACTGCCCATTCAGAACACTGAGCCCTTCTTTCTCGCAGCTCACCTGTGTCCTCTCTCACTCATTTCCAAGGCACCAATCTGTTCTGACCTCCCCTCTTCAGATCTAATCACACCTACTCAAGACCACATGATGTAGCATGTCATTATCCCCTGCCTTTAATTGTTCTCGGGCTGTTTCAGGTGTTACTTCAGTCTCCGGTGCCTGAGCTGCAGGCTCACTGAGGCTGTGCACTGGGTCTTACACACTTCTCAGCAAAGACAGGTGGCCCGATTACCTTTTGGCAGAGTCCACTCCGAGGTCACTGGATGAATAAGCGCCTCCTTAATTCCAACCAAAGAGAATTTTCTTTCTGTTTTGAAAGGCTAATCCTACCTTCATTTTCAATGCTACAAATCCCTGATATAAAGTCATGACGATGAATAAATCAGCACGTTTTACAAGGAGAAGCTGCAGCACTGTTGACCCCGTTTCCATCCTTGTTAGGCTTCTGTAGTTGTAATATTTGTAGTTGTAGATAACTGCAGTGGCGGTGTTTGTGAGGAGTCATGGGGCCCACAATCCATGAGCAAAATGGGGAGTGACCCCAAGGCCTCCTCAGCGCCGGAAGTGCCGAGCTGAAACTGACTGCTCTCGGCACTTTCCCAGAGGTCGCCAGATCTCAGTCCGCACTGCCCGCGCCGCAGCTCAATTCCCCGGGGCCTCTCTGCGTCCACCTTCCTCTGTTTCTATGGTTTCTCAGCTTCCCTATAGCTTCAGAATGTTCTCTAGACACCATCCTCTTTCTGCAGCCCCAAATGCTATGAGATCTTACAGTTCACCACCAGGTGAACTTTCCACCCCAGGTCCCTCTGTTCAAATCAAGAGTCCGTCAGATTGACTCAGCCCAGTGCAGGGCTGGGTTCTCCATCTGTCTCGTGTCCAAAAGGAAAGAAGGAGGCATATAGTACGAACAGGGAAACCAGTGGATTATGTTTTCTAAACATGCTATTTTCTCATAAAGTTCTTCTTAATTCAAAGAGCATGGGCAGAAGGAAATCAGTAACCTGAAACCTATCTGGGTTAGACTGAGGAAGCCTAGTCAGTCAAAGCTGAGTATCCATCCTCTTAACGATCCATAAGTTTAAACAAACTCAAACTTTGCATCCAAATTTGAATGCTCTCTTAAACTAAAGGGCTTACATTCTATTATATGTAGAACGAAGCCTTTAAAAACACAATCTTGTCTGGTTCTCTCAAAAGAAATTCATGCTTATGTGATTTTTCACTGTGAATATCATTATATCATGGGATTTTTTTTTACACTGGACAGTATTTGTTGTTCAATAAAGAATATTTTGAGATATAAGGTGGGGTGTGAAGATCAGCACTTTTTCTCAGATGAAAACTCATAAAAAGCAGATTTAAAAAATTCTGTCAGATCTTGATGTTGCCAGTCTTATTTTCATTTAAAAAAACCTGTTGTCCTATCATAGTATTATTGGCCCTATGGTTCTCCATTCTGCAATTTTTAACATAGAAATTGTTTCCATAAAGTGAAGACCAAAAATAAATGAGAATTCCCACCAGATCCCTAACAAAAACATAGTCAAGCTGTAAATTTCAGAAACAAGAAACATAATTCTCCAGTAAAGAATTATGGAGACACAGGCAGCATTTTATGGACTGGAGGTGTACAAAAGCAAAACCAAACCAAACATTTTTGAAATCACTTTACCTTCGGTGATAACAAATTATTGAATTTTCTGCCAAAGGAAAGACTTATAGAACCCACAAGACTCAGACTTAACAGCAAACAAATCAGTGTTATTGGACATTAATGATTTCTGAGTCTTTGAGATGGATTTTATAGTCAACGACAATGATTCTGTCTTACTCACACTGAATCGTGTAGAAAGGAAGAATTTTGAAATTGGCATTTCCCACAAAATTTATGCCTACAACTGAAGGCAAACACTGGTTTCCCCTAGTATCTTTCGACTTCACCTTTACTACTTCAGTGTGAGAGTAGAGCTCCCTTAACAAGGTTTTCGTGTGAAATTAGAATGCTGCTGTAGGAAAGAAGCTTTTCAGATCCTTCCTGCTACCACTTTCTTCCTGATCCTGTAGATACACTCTGATATATACAGTATTGCCTTTGCCTAGATTCTCCCTAATAATCTACTTGACACAATATACACATGACTATATTGTTATTTTTATCAGACAGGCAGATCCTTTCTTTCTGACTCTGAATATAGAGACAACACACTGTCTGAGAATTGATGGCTGCCACCTCTGTGCTCCCTTGGCCAAGATACCTTCATTCTAACCAAGTCGTATAAGTTGCCTTACATACAGAGTAAGCTAATCAAACCTCAGCAGCCTCCCTAGATGGTACTGCCTGAGGAAAGAGTCTCTCCACCATCATTGTCTCTCCCAGGTCCTCAGCATTATACTTCTGGATGTTAGTGTCCATCCTTGGCCATCCCAGACGAGCACATAATCCAGGGGGAACTGCACTTTGCAATTCAATCTTAAAACAAGTATTTTTTAGGCCACTCCTCTTCACCCTCCAAACTGATTGTATAACCTAAGTCTCCTTCCTAAATGGAATTTCTAGAGCTGCCTGACACTTACGAGAAGGGAATAGAGGGCGGGAAGGGGAAGTGAGTCAGGAGAGAAAGAGAGAGAAAAGGAGAGGGAGGAAGAGAAATGGTTAACATATTTTAACCCCCATATGCCTGGAATCATGTTAAGTACTTTACATGCTTTATCTCATTTAATCCTACCAAGAGCCCTAAAAGGGAAGTACTATTATTGTGCTACTCTTCAGCTGAGAAAATTGCAAAGGTTAAATAACTTTCCAGAGTCACCAGCAAGAAGGAAAGCCAAATACTCAGAAATTGCCAGAGGATTGAATAAATGATCTTATCACTAGCCATCACCTTTCCCCTGGCACTTCAATGTGGGTAAGAACAAGAGTAAGATAAAAGTAGTCCATTTCAGGCACTGTAGCATTTCAGGCATACACATACACATTCACCTGCCTGTCAGATTGGATTAAGTGTTTAGTGTACTTAGCCAAGGGTATGGAAAATTATTGGAAGTGTGGCAGCCACACAAACAGGAGTGAGTACAACATACCTTAGTGTGGCTTCTCACTGCTCTTAGAACTGCTGAAGTGGGGACACAGCCAGGTTTTGGAGACAGCATCCACAGAAAGTAAGATCTATCAGAACATGGAAAACCCAGTTTTTATTCCACCAGGATTCCAGACAAAATTCCCATTCCAGACAAACTTCCACTAATTGGTGTGCCTACATTCTGGGAATACTTACAAATATTGGGTTCTCCTGCTTCTTGAATCAAATTCAGCCTTAGGGAGGCCACTGCTCCTCCAAAGAGAGAAACCAGTTAGAAACACCAGAAAGAAACTGCTCAGGTGCTACTGAGCAGCCTCTTGGCCTCAACTTCCCCAGCTAGAGAAGCCAGTTCCCTACACACTCAATAAACCTCAAAATATTTTTTCAGTCTAGTATTTCCAAAAGGGTGAGCCACTACTCTCTGTGTCAAAATTTCTTGTTGGAAAATTTCATGCCTCATCCACCCTGGATCTACTGAATTAGGGTATCTAGGACAGGAAACCAGAAATAAGCATTATTAACAAGCTCCTAATGCTGCCCCTGTTCACTAACATCTCAGCATGGCTGTATAAGGAGAAGATGCTCCTGGCTTGCAAGGAGAGTCTCATTTATGTGAGATTAATTTTCCATTTAAAACATTCAAAACCCATTACTGTTGCAAACTTTTTATTCCAGAGCTTGGCTTTGTAGAAGGATTCAGGGACCTAAAGTTTCAAGCTTTCTGAAAATTGTACTCATTAAACTACATGTTAATCATGAATCAGAGATGGCACATTATCCAACCCATTAAGCTTTTGTATGTTCTTGGATGACTGAAGATTGAATAAAAATACAAATGATCCAGTGGTTAAAATAATTGGCTATAATGAACAGCAAAATTAATTATAAGTGACCACATTGCTTATCCAATTGACCTAAGTCATTAGCAGATATACTGAGCGGGGTAAAAATAAGAAGTTTTTTGGCTTCTACCAAGTACTCAATCAGCATCCACTGTAGTCTCAGGACCTCACTGCCAGTGCAGGGTATATATAGAGGAGACAGTATATGTGAAGCCAATGATGATCCTCTAGAGAAAAATCCTCTATGAATCCATGATAAGAACATAATCTATTATGAGATCCTGAATTTACCATAGAGCAAGAAGAAAACTGTTAACTTTTATTTCAGTTAAATGAACTCTTCTGTACCACCAAGATATCTTCTGATTTAGCTAAGCAGTGACTTAACTGAATTAGCATGTCTACCAGTGTGTTTCATGGAACACCAGCCCTAAGCAATGTTGTGGTGGAGATAGAAGTGGATGTGGAGGCAGAGCTTCTAGAAAAAATACTTTCGGAAAATGCAATATTCTTGAGGACCTTTTGGAGAATCACAATGCGAAAAGGCATATGAAAGGTTCTGGGAGTCCAGCAGGAAAGAAACTCACTTCAGTTCTTCATTAGTCAATGTTCTTGGCTACAGGCAGCAGAACAAACTCCGCCTACCCTAAAGAGAAAAGGGAGTTATAAAGAGGATATGAAGTAGCTCACCAAATAGATGGAATGCTGGAAAACCTAGGATGTCAGGCACAGAAAAACATGGAGTCCCAGCCACCGTGAGTCATCTTGTGTCTTCTTTGACTTTGTGTCATTCCCCAGATAAACATCTCAGTAGGAAGCATTTGAACAGTCAAGCCCAGGTTAGAGGCCCATTCTCTAACCAATGGAAGCAAAGAAAATTATCATCTACCCCATCAAATTTTTTACAGGAAGCAGTGAAGACTCTCACTTCAGCGTATTTACATTGTATGGTTCTGCCCCCTTGGACTCACACACCCAGTAACAATTTTCCAGCTCAACTTTGTTTAACCCAATGTTTCCCAAATTTTTCTACCACCATTTCGTCATGTAACACCTATTAACAATAGAATACACTTTTGCAAATGGGGAAAATAATAGCCAATGGGGTATGAGATTCACATGTAAATGGGGTATATGAATAAGGTCTCACATAGTTAGTATATCCTGTCACCAGTGTGGTTAATTTTAAAGGTATACTGAGCTGTCAGTTATGCTTGCAATGGTATTCTGAACAGGGCACCCCTAGAAAGAAATATATACTGAGGCAATATATTCTAAATGATCCTATTCCTCCATTTTTAAAAATCTGCATGAACGTTGAGTCAAATGAATCCCAAGGGCAGCCTTGATGGGGAGGAATTAACGAGAGGGCTATCTGCCATCTCTGGATGTGTTGAAGGGGGTCATTACCCTGTGGTCTCAGTAATGGGAATGAAGATGGTTTTGTTGTATTCTCTCCATTAATACAATTAAATAATCTGCAGGGCACTTTATATTTCATAGTGTGCTTCCACCCACCTTTCCACTTTGATAGTAAAAGCTCTGGGTGGATAGTTCTCATATGGGCCCAGGATCCTCTGAACTGCCGCACACAGACCTGCCTCCTTCTTGTTCAGCATCAGGCTGCCGCCCTGAGTCACTGCTTCCAAGTGTCTCTGACTATGAAACGTCAGCAGCTACAAAACCGTACAAGACTACATGCCGAATATGAGATGCCAACCAAAGGAAAAATGTACTCCCTGCCCCTGGAGCACGAAGGCGTCTGTTGTTTGTGTCTCCAGCTTTCCCACACTTTCGAGTCCAGAGCATTCACAGTCAAATTAATCCCCAGAGAGTAAATGAGCTCAGTGCAGGGGAAATGAGGCCCAGTGAGGATGCAGCTGGCCCACACGACAGGGAGAGAGGAGCAAAGCTGAGCTTGACAAGCCTAGAAGTTTGAGACAGTCATCCAGCTGCTTACAGCCCCCAGAGATGACAGCCGTTCAGCATACTGGTTCTGCCTTAAAGTCTCTAAAAAAGCATGGGCTACATCAGCCCCTGCCTGCTTTTGCCTCTGTCCAACCCATGTCAGACCCTTAAGGCCTGCCTTTTGCAGGCCCAGCTGTGCCCAGCATGTGAGTACCTAACCTGGCTGCTCCTCCCCACTGATGAGTAGGGCCTGGGTGGCCCACACCCGTACACCGGGCTACAGCTCTAATACTGAACCTGACAGGTCAGCCAAGTGGTTGCCAGGACGTTGCTACTTCCACTCCAGTTTTACCAGGTCTCTGAAATCAACCATGTTTCTGTACCTTCTCGTTAACTCTGACTCTCTATCGGGTAGGGTTAGATTTGGTTGCACCTAGTTTAAAAAAACCTGAATAATGAGGCTTAAAACCAAAAGTTTTATTTCTTTGTGTAAAAGAAGCCCAGAAGAAAGTGGTCTGAAACTGATAAGCTGGCTCCACAAAGTCATAGAGAAACTTTGGAAGACACAGGAGATTTCCTATTTTTCTGTTCTCTAGGACTCCCGTGATGCAAAATAGCCCCCAGAATGCCATCCGCCACTACCATATTTCAGGCAGTAGGAAGGAAGAAGGGAGGACACAAGGTACTTTCTTCAGCTGTCTATGCCTCTTTTAAGGAAACTTTCCAGAATTCCTTCAGAATTTCTTCAGAATTCCTTCTTCCCATATTTCAGTGGGAAAATCTTGGCACATTGCCATAGATAGCTTCAAGGGAGGCTGGGGATGTTTTATTGTTGCATACCTTGCCATCCCCAATAATACAGGGATTCTACTAGTGTGCTGGGATTAAATCCATGTTAATACAAGCAGTCACTGGCTGTTCGGTGGCTCCTCAGCTACCAGGGTGTCAGGTTCCTCTCACTGCAGCTCCACCATTGTCAGCGTGGGACAGCCACATTGTCTTCATCAGACGTTTGTGCTGCTATAACAGAATATTATACCACGGGCTGGGTGGTCAAACAACACATGTTTGTTTCTCATGGTTCTAGAAGTTGAGAAGTCCAAGATAAATGTGCTAGCATATTCGTTTCTTGGTGAGGACACTCTTCCTGGCTTGCTAACGGCCGCCATCTTGCTTGTATGCTCACATGCTCTTCTCTTTGTGTGAGTGCAGAGAGAGAGAGAGAGAGAGAGAGCTCTGCTTTTTCTTCCTCTTTTTCTAAGAACACTGATCCCATCCTTATGATATCATCTGCACTTAATTACCTGCCAAAGACCCCATCTCCTAATACCACCCCTGGGGATTACAGCTTCAATGTATGAATTGAGTGGGGGGATATAAACATTCAGTCCACAATACAGACAATTCATAGTCTGTAATGGCTGCTCTTGTTGCAGCTTTCACATCTATAGTACAACTGGCTAGCAGGAAGAGAGCCAGGAGATTTAAAATATACTTACATGTATCACTCTGCTTACATCTCATTAGTAATATCATCACACCTAGCTGAAAGTCAGTCTGAGCAATAAATTCTGAGTGACCAATGTGCCCAGCTAATATTTAGGAATTCTAATTCTGGAAGATGGTAAAATGCATATTAGAGACAAGAATAAATTTGTCACCACTTGTTTTTAAGAATGGATGTAGGATAAGTGATTAATAACACTTACCATTACCATACCTTTCCTAAGTCCAGTGGGACGCCCACTAAATGCTGAGACTTACCGTGGTCAGGAAGCTCTGTCACAACCTTGATCCTTGGATTAAATCTTTGGGACTCGCCGTGTTGGATTGGATAGATTTTGCCAGCTCCTTTGGGGCCTGAAGTGACCGTGTCACCCTAGAGCTGGCCAGTCATCCATCCTAACCATCCCCTTCCCCTCCCTAAGCTTTGCTAAGAGCCCCCAGCATGTTTATATTGCAGGTCTAGCCAGTTTTAACAAGAAAGGATTATTGGTTACTCGAAAAAATGTCCACCATTTTCTGATCTTGAAATAGGTTTAGTCTCATGAAAGTGCCTCTTTTTAAATTGACCTTTTGACAAAACCAGATGGGTTTCCATTTATAAACAGAAGCACATGAATGAATGAATGAATGAATGATTGAAAGAAGTAAGGTTTGGGGTTCAACTCAATCATTGAGCATTTTATATTTGTCCTCTGCATGATAACTTAGGAAGGAACTTGCCGATTTTAACCAATAAAAATCTCAAGTTCAGCCCAGCATCATGACATAAAATAGTAGCCAATAAACACTTTTAAATAAGTATACCATGACTAATCGCTATTTTGCCAAGTTCAGAAAAATTTTTAAGTTTAGAGATTATAGATATATGTCTGGTGGTCCTGTGTCAGAACAACAGATGTCAGCACATTACCCTTGGGAAAGTTATAATACTACCATAATGGCACCCAAGTTCACGTCATCCTCAGGACAGGGACTGGTGAGAACACTGACTTCACTATAAGGAAATTTGTGTTTGTGTCCCAGTTTTGGCACTTTTTAAACATTGGAGTTCAAGTTTCTTCACTTACAAGAGCCTCAGACTCTTCTTTTCCCTGATGAAGGTAACATCATGGGGCTGTGAAGTTAAGTGACCACATATGAGGAAGAAGCTAGCACTATGTTTGACCCATGGGAAATGGTCAGTAATCCTCCGAATCTGAATTTACATAGAGAAAAAGGTCAGTGCGACACTAATTAAATACAGCATCCATCACTCTTTTTTAAGTACTTAAAAAAAACTTCGTTCTGGGTTTCCCATTTTAGAAAAACAAACTAAATATTTTCAAAGCTCTGTAACTAGTTTAGTATTTAGTACAATGAGCTAGTCAGTTATTTTTCATTTAAAAATATAAAAGCTTGTATTGGAAATTATGTCCATAAAGTCCATTTAGTTTTACAACTTAATTATATGTGGTTAAACTTTATTACCACATTTAACAGGTATTAACCTAATTCTTTTTAAACAAAAGCAATATTTGACTGGAAGTGAACCTGAAGTTGAGGGGGAAAAAAGGAACTCCCTTAAAATATTTCTTTAGTATTTATTTTTCAGGAAAGGTCAACTCAGCTAATGCATGAGGTTGCTTAATGTCTTATTTGTGTTATCTCAGTATTTTTAGTAAAACAAATTTGTTACTATGGTGTTCAATTTTAGCATTAGCACGAAATAGGCCAATATCAGGAAGGCCAAACCAACTGTGAGCTTTGCAACAACACATTTTAGTGAGCTGGGTTTAGAATTAGTTGAAACAATTTTTAAAACTCAGGGAACAGCTGGGAAAGATGAGTATTTTAGGTGGCTTAATCTCTTACTGTATTCTGGAATATTTGTCACTTTCTTTTACAATAAAACCAAAAAAGAAAATGAATCCATGCAAGTGTTGAAAATACATTTACTTTTAATCTTCATGTACTTCAGATTGAAATCAACCAGAATTTCTACTTTCACATGTTCCTTTATAAAATAAAATATTCTTAAATTTCTCAATAAAAATCCGTAACAGTATTAGGTCCTTAAAATATGTTTCATATAAGATATTTACAACTCATAGCTTCAGAAGTTGCCAGCATACATATGCATGAGCAATAATACAGACTTCTTGGGTAATTATCTGAAATTCAATTTGACTCTACAACTATTTATTAACTAGAGTATAATCAGAGATAACAAGTTTATGTAATGAATGAGATCCACACTTCACAAGCCACCGTATCAGCATCACCGACTATCATTTGTTGAGCTCCCCACTAGGTATGTAACCATATTGTAGATTAAAGAGATACAAAGGTATATAAAATACAGCCCCTGCCTCAAGAAGTTTGTATTATATATTATTTTTAATGTTAATAATGCCAGCAAATTCCATTTGTACACTGCTTTTAAATTTATAAAATGTACCTACTTATATCCATTATTTCACTTAACAACCTCAATATCTTTATAAGATAGTTGCAGAACAGGTAAAACCATTTTGTTTTATAGATGGCACGAGCCTCAGCAGGATAAGATAACTGGTGATTTCCAGATGCCAGCATTCTGGAAAATCTCAGGCAAACTAATTAGAAACCCCAAAACACCAGAAACCCAAGATAAATTGAATGCCTTTCTGGGGAAAAAAATTCAATGCTCAAGACGATTGTTCTGTTATTTTTCCCTCTGAAATGTGGCACCACCCCCAATAACACTGTCAACATAAAGAAATTAAAAATAAATAGAATAATCTTTGAGACTCAGTGAGACTCCCATGTTCTTTAAAATGCAAAAACAAATTTTTAAATTTACAGAACTATTTGGGTTTAAGCGGAAGACTAGTATCTGTCCAGGCTGCCTTTCTTGGAGGACTCAGCCCTGGGATACTGGGAGACTGTTAATCATGGGCCCTCTCATCTCCTTTCCCAGAATGGCCCCATGACACAAACTGGACCAATCAGGCTCTTTTCTGGGCACTAAGAAGGAAGATCATGGATCAGAGTCACCTGATGTCTTGTCCTGGAGAACGTGTCTATGCACCATACCACCATGATCCCCAAGGGTGCCATGACTCTTGCTTTCCATAACCCTTGTGACCCATCCAGCCTTGGCTCCTAGGAGAAACTCCAGCATTCTGCTGATAACTCACTTTTTCTTTCTTGAGTTAGCCAGAGTTATCATCTTTTCTTGAACCAAAGAACTCTACCTGATATGCTCTGGTATTTTGTTTTAGGAATGGACAGTGCCTCAGAGAAGGCTATAGAAAGAATCAGAGCTTCTTTTTTCCAATTGCTTATCCATCCTTCCAACCCCAGCACCCACCACACCTGCCCTTGAAACCTTCACTGCTAGTTTCCATGTGGGGTCACCTTTCCATAGACATCATTGCCTGAAATGACCACTATTTATTTAACATACATTCCCTTTTACCTCTAGTGTCTTTTGCTAGGCTGTAAGAGCAAGCCTATGAAGGCAGGACCATCCTTAGTATTTCTCCCTTTCTTTCACATGGATAAGTGAATATTCAGTTAGGAATTGTTAAATGAACAACTGTGGAAGTCGGTCTCCAAGATACCCCCAATGATTCTCACCTCTCAGTGTTCATGCCCTCATATTGTCCTCCCACACAGTGAATAGGGCTGACTTGTGTATCTAATAGGATACCACGCAGATGAAGGTTTATGACTTCTAAGGCTAAGTCCATAAAAGACATTTGAGCTCCTCCTACCCCTCTCTTAGATCACTCTGTCTGGGCAAAGGCAGTCACTGTGTCATGAGGACACTCTTGTCACCTTATAGAGTAGTCCACTTGGGTAAAGAGTCAAATCTCTTGCTTACAGCCAGCACTTCCCTGCCACTGTGATCCATCTTTTAATTGACTCCTCCAGCCCCAGTCAAGGCTTCAGGCAGCTGGTGCTCTGGACAACATTTTGACCTTAGCCTCACGAGAAACCCTCAACTAACCATCCAGCTAAGCCACTTCTGAATTCCTGACCCACAGAAACCGTAAGATAATGAACATTTGTTGTGTGAAGTCACTAAGTTCTCAGGTAATCTGATATACAGCAATAGATAATAATACAATAATTGATTCCATCCTGGGAGAAACACAAAACCATGTTTATTTGACTGTAAAAATGAACGGAGGGAGGAGACAAATTTGTTTCTCCGAAGAAACAGTTTCTATAAACAAAACCTCTTTATTATATGATGACTAAGCTCTACTTACAGGCTGAAAGCAAAAACAAAAATAACCTGTACCAATTATAACTCTTAACATGTGAAATATTTAACAATAAATTCGAGACCTTTATAGGTACTTAGCTACTAAGAAATGAACAGGGTAGATTTCTCACAGAGAAAAGTCTTCTTGTGAAAAAGTAGGAAAAAAGATTAAGGGTGGGTCACCAGATTTTCTGAACCCAAAATTAGAAAATATGTTTGATTTTTATGAAGACAATGGACTGAATATTTGAAATCAATATAGTCTTAGAAAATGCAAGAGATATAATCTCATTACCCAACACCAAACTGGATGCTTAAATCATGCTGAAGACTGCATTTAAACTATGGAAATAGACAGCAACTATTAGATTTATTCACAATGTTTTGATTTGTCTGTGAGAAGAACAGCTTTAAAAAAAAACCTGGTACCATCCTGAGAAGGCTACTTGTGATTTTAAAATAATACTGACTAGGAAAATCCCTGCTAAATACTGAAAAATAGTATATGAGTCATATGTGTTTTAAAAATCTAGTATTTTTTCTCAAGAGTCATGATTTTACTAAGCCAAGAAGATCTGAATGTTAAATCTAAATGACTGTGTTTTTTTATTGCTTCTTTTTGATAGATAATAGAATATAAATTTGATTCTATCTGGAAAGTTCACCACAAACTAATCTTTATCTGGAGATATTACATGTATACATATATGTGTGTGTTGTATTTGTGTATATTTATTTCCATAAAAAAATTTAACTTACAGGGCACTATAGCTGTCTCCTAACAAACATAACTGAGTTCATGTATCTAAATAAGTTTTTGTCTCCAGTACTGAGTTCATAAACTTATTACTAAGATATTATCATTACTCAAAATACTTGCAGAACTCCTCATTTGCCCTTGTCACCATGGAAAAGGTGGTTAGGAAAAGGCAAATCATTTAGTGGTTAGGAATGGGGACTCTGGATTCAAATATTCTGGGTTAAAACCTTGTCTTTGCCACTTATAAGGTGAGTAATCTTACAAAATCATTTAACATCTCTGTGCCTTAGTTTCTCATCTGAAAAACAGGAATAATAAAAGAACCCTTCTCTCAAAGTTGTGAAATAGTGTTTATAGTACTCTTAAAACAGTCCCTGGTACATGGTAAGTACTCAACAACTGTTAGGTGGTGAGATTAGTTAGTTAGCTAGTTAATTAACTAGTTAGTTAGGGATGAAAATGTTTTCCCTGAAAAAAGTCCTTTTAAAAATGTGCGCAGTGCTAGACACCAAGAAAGGACTAGTGGTTACCAAAGGGGAGGGGTGTGGGAGGGTAGGTGGGGAAGGAGGAAGATGGGGATTGAGGATATTATGTTTAGTAAACATAGTATGGGGTCACGGGGAGAAGAGTGTAGCACAGAGAAGGCCAACAGTGTATCTGTGGCATCTTACTACACTGATGGACAGTGACTGCATTGAGGTATGGGGGGGACATGATAATATGGGTAAATGTAGTAACCACATTGTTTTTTCATGTGAAACCTTCGTAAGAGTGTATATCAACAATACCTTAATAAAAAAATTTTTTTTATGTGCAGTGCTGCCATAATGATAAAACACATTTACCCTCCCAAAGACAGCCCCTGCCCAGTCAAGAAATGAATACTCTTGGAAGGAAATTATAAGTTGTGATACACTGTTAATGTTATAGTTAAATGAATGTAGTTGTATTCCTGTACTTTAAGGATGCTTCTCCATTGCAAGAAGATGCCATCTTGAATTTTCATAGCTAGAGAGAAGTCAGTATCTGGTCTCAAAGCTTCAAAGACAGGCTGACTCTCTTATTAGGGGCTAATACAGCTGGTGACTTAAAGTCGAAGCCGGTGCTCATTGACCATTCTGAAAATCCTAGCGCCCTTAAGAATTACACTAAATCTACTTGGTCTGTACTCTATAAATGGAACAACAAAGCCTAGATGACAGCACATCTGCCTATAACATGGTTTACTGAACATTTTAAGTCCACTTGTTAAGACCTACTGCTCAGAAAAAAAGATTCCTTTCAAAATATTGTTGTTCATTGACAATGCACCTGGTCACTCAAAAGCTCTGACAGAGATGTACAGCAAAATGAATGCAGTTTTCATGCCTGCTAACAATACACATTCTGCAGCCTATGGATCATGGAGTCATTTTGACTTTCAAGTCTTATTATTGAATAAATTCATTTTGTAAGGCTATAGTTTTACATCTAAGGCTAAATCAGCATAGACAGTGATTTTTCTGATGGGTATGGGCAAAGTCAATTGAAAACCTTCTAGAAAGGATTCACAATCCTAGATGCCATTCATAATATTTGTGATTCATGGGAAGAGGTCAAAATATCAATATTCATAGGTGTTTGGAAGAAGATGACTCCAATCTTCATGGATAATTTTGAGGGATTCAGGACTTCAGCAGAGGAAGTAATGGCAGATGTGGAAATAACAAGAGAACTAGAATGAGAAGTGGAGCCTGAAGATGTGACTGAACTACTGCAATCTCATGATTAAACTTGAATGGGTGAAGAGTTGCTTCCTATGGATGAGCAAAAAAGGTTTTTGAAGTGGAATCCACTCCTGATGAAGACATTGTGAAGACTGTTGAAATGACAAAAAAGGATTTAGAATATAACATAAACTTAGTTGATAAACTAGTTGCAGACTTTTTTTCAAACTCCAATTTTGAAAGTTCTACCATTGATAAAATGCCATCAATAGCATCACATGCTACAGAGGAATCATTCATGAAAGAGTTAACTGATGGACTGGACTTCATTTTTGTCTTATTTTAAGAAATTGTCACAACCACCCCAACCTTTACCAACTACCATCCTGATAGGTCAGCAGCCATCAACACTGAAGCTATACCCTCCACTAGCAAAAAGATACAACTCACTGAATGCTCAGAGGATGATTAGCCCTTTTTAACAATAGAGTATTGTTTAATGAAAGTGTCCATTATTTTTTTAGACATAATGCAATTGCACACTTAGTAGACCACAGTATAGTATAATCATAACTTTCACATGCACTGGGAAACCAAAAAATTCATTTGACTCTTTATTGTGATATCTGCTTTATTGAAGTGGTCTGGAACCAGTCCCACAATATCTCCAAGGTATGCCTATAATCGGATGCAAGAAAATCTATACAGAGTGAGGAGAGAGAGAATAAGACAAAAATAATATGTGAAGAAAAAGCCAAGGGGTATTCAGAATTAACACAGACATCAAAGTACAAACTAAAGCACTTTGATCCCAAACAAGTTAAATATCAAAACAAAACCCTTAAATACTAAACTGCTAAAAACCAAAGAGAAAAATTTCAAAAAAAGCCAGAAAAAAAGAAAGCACATTACATCAAAGGCCCAACAAAAGATTGACAATAGCCTTCTCAACAAAACAAATGGGGCTGGAGAAGTAGGAAAAGGGTATTATGTAGAGCCTTGAACACCATGTTAAGGATTTGCATCTTTATTAAAAGAGAAATAAAAAGTTGTTAAAAAGCAGAGAGCAAATTTGTGGGTTGCTTTTTTTTTGTTTTTTAAGGCAGGTGTGAAGCTATTAGGAGCCACCACATGGGAAAGCCTGCCTGGAAAGGAATTCAACAGAGAGAAAAATCAAAGCAGACCTATGGAGAGGAAGCCAACTCTTGAATATTTAAACTCCTGGTCCCTGGACCCATTTATGCCTGGAGTTTCATAAGTCATTAAATTCTTTAACTAATGTTTCTTGGGATTGTGCAGGAGCCCTAGGATGTCAGGTCAAGAATCTCAGCTATGGGAGCAGAGAGGAAAGTACCCTAGTCTAATCCTGGAGAAGGAGGTTTAGGAAAAGCTTTCTGAAAGAGGAGAAGGATTCTGGGTGACTAAAAATAGTCATGTGGTAGCAGACATATATGGTGGGAGAAATGTTCCTAGCAGCGGACTAGCCCTTGTGAAAGAGACGACTTGTAAGTCATTTGGAGTCATGTTCTGCTAAGGCAAAGGCTGTGAGAAGGGTGGTCATGGAAGGCCTGGCCAGAGGAGTAAGCAAGACACCCCCCACACTCTATCCTAAGGAACTTGGGCTTTACATGAGGGCTCTGGAGATTTGAGTGATATAGGAGACATAATACTAGTAAGCCTTTTCAATTGCATACAGATGAGAGAAGGAAAGGCTCAAACATAAATCCCATATTTCTGTTTAGGACAACATGACAGCTATAGCTTGTAGTGTAATTTATAAGACAAGGAAAGCAGGAAGAGGAGCCAGTCTAAGAGTAAAAGTGTTAAGACTATGGTAGAGGAAGAGAATACATTCAGTTTGGGGATATGATGGCGTAAGGGATGTCTGTGATGAGAACGGCACTAGGCAAGTGGGTCTGGATGTTTAGATCTGGAAGCTAGAAGAGAGCCCGAAATGGTGAATGAAAGTGCGGGAGGCCACCACTTACCTGCTGTGGTCAGAACCTCAACAGTGGGTAAACAGGCTAGGATGAACAGGTATGTCAGAGGGCCAAAGGCATCCATGAAGGAAAAATGTTCACAGAACAACTCAGGAGGAGGAATTATTAGCCAAATGAGGAAAGAACCAAGAGAAAAGGAAAGAAAGACAGAGTTTAAGTAGCAAGCACTCAGGGAGACATCAGGTTTCAGAGCCAGAAGTAGTCTCAGCTTCTTCTGAATATTTTGTTTGTATTCCTTTCTTCGAATTGGGTACTAGAAAACTTAGACAATTGTGACATGCACCTAGCAACTGTACTAATTGCACTAGAACTTTAAAATCATTATGTTCATTAATTTTGTCCTTAGTTTTATTCTTATCATTATTTCCCTCTCATTCTATTACTTACTTTTTAATTGCATTTCTTTGTATGAACTTAAATCCTGAGATGGAGGGAAAATAAGTAAATAAATACATTGCACTAGAATGAGATTCCAAGCTCCAGGCATGCCACAGTGCCTACCACTTGCAATTGTCTTGTGCACAGACTGCTTCTCTCATTTACCTTAACTGCCTCAACTCTGTAGGCATTTGAGTTTAGACTCCTAGTCTAAACAATCACCAAGATCCTTTTCTGTTCTAAAGTGGATGAATCTGTATTCCTTTAATGCTGAAATCTCATGAGTTAAGCTACCAAACACAATATCAAGTATTAAGAAAAAGTTGTTTCCATTAAGTTCCACTAAAAACACTGAAACAGTGAACATACATGATATGCACAGCACTTGAGAAGAGGTGGGTTGGGCTTCAAAAGCAGCAGGAACTGCATTTACTCTAGATCTTTGTTTACTCATCACTATGAGTTCTGGAGCTAGTGCGTGTATTCAGTAAAATTTAAAACAAAATGATTGAGTGACCCATCATTAGCCATGATGTTCAAGGCTAATTCCATGAGCCTCTGCATTAAGGGAGCAATATTCTGTTTGGCTTTATTCTATTAATATTTATTGAGTACTCATTACCATAGCAACTAAGTGCTTTCCACAGAGAACTGATCAAATTATTGGAAGAGGTGAACAGCAGAGGGGACTGCAACTGTAGAAGTTGAAAGGAAACTTCTGATCTTCTTCTAGATAACTCTTTGCTTCCCCTACATGACAAAGCAGGGTTCTCATAGAGCATTTCTTTCATACATTCCCTCCCAGAATCCTAGCAATATCTAATTTCAGTTTCCTGAAGTACTTACTACATGCTATATTGGGCTCATTCTTGGCAGAAAATGTGAAACAGAAGTAATTAGTCTTCAACCCTGGTTTTTCTTCTCTGCACCCCTTTTCCTCTTCAGGGAGCCAGTAGAGCATATTGTTTCAGAGCCAGGCTTTGACATCAGACTGTCTAGGTCTGAATTCCCACTCTCCCACTTATGTCTCTTTGGCAAGATACTTAATCTTTGTGCATCCTGGTTTGCTCTTCTATGAAAAGCACTAAGACTGCCTACTTCATAGACTTATTATGAGAGTCAGATGAGTTGATGACCATTAAGTGCATTAAAGAATTCCTGGTACATAGTAAAGGTTCAATCTGCGTGCTGTTATGTCAGCATATCCTGATCTTTTATTCCCAGTCACCAGAACACTCACGCTGCCCTGCTCTTCCTGGTTCTCAGTGAATGAACAAAGCTTCTTCTGTAAGATGAGGTGCCTCCTTGACACCACACAGAGGAGTGAGGAAGGAAGGTGACTCCTGCCTAGCAGACCAACTGGCCAGATCAAAAATGCCTACACTTCTACTATTGGGAACTCATTTCTCTGGGTAAGCTAATTCCTTTATAGGTATGTTCTCCTACTAGATTTAACTTTCATGAAGGCAAGGAGCGTGCCTAATTACTTGTCTCCAAATGTAGAGTCAAATTCACCCTCACACCTCATTCATATTAAGGTGTAAATAACTTACTATCTATCAGAGAATATGTATACTTACATACATGAAGAGTTATATCAAGTATATTATTTCAGGCTTTACAATAGATGGTAAAAACTAACAAAAATGATTGAGGCATACTCCTTTGAAGCAGGGTCTCTAGGGGTTGGACCTGGCAATCTATTTCAACAAGTTTTCCAGGTGATTCTAATGTACCTAAAGATTGAGCATCACTGACCTACAGTGACCAAGCATGACCCAGTGGCACTGGTGCATTTATCAGGGAGCTGAGGCAAAAGGGAACTAGGAGAACAAGGCCTCTGAGCCCTCTTATCACTCCTCCCAGGAGGCTACTTCTCTGTCTGTGGAACAGAAGTAATTAGTCTTCAACCCTGGTTTTGCTTCTCTGCACCCCTTTTCCTCTTCAGAGAGCCAGTAGAGCATATTGTTTCAATAAGTTTTCCAGGTAGATCTGTGGTAGGGCCCAGTAATTTGCATTTCTAGCAAGTTTTCAAGTGATGCTAGCTCTGCTGGTCCAGGGACCACACTTTGGGTGCCATTGCTCTAGATCATGACAGCCATTCGGAAGCTGTCTCCACCTGGGCTGGACTACACTCAAGCTGTCATCAGCCTCTTACAAATAAGGGTGGAGAAAGTCTCCAAAGTCAGGGTTAGATTGGGGGGAGGGGAAGAGCTTGACAGCTGGGAAGGGACACAAAGGCTTGTGTTCAGTGCTTTGCTGTTTTGCTCAGGAGAAGGCTTTGGGCTGCTCCCCACATCCAACTCTGTCCCTCTTACCTCCGCCTGGTTTCCTTATTCTTGGACCATTTTCTGCAAGAGCCCATCCTCCACCACAGGACAGCCAGCCACCTCCCAGGCTGGCTCTTGTCCATCTCCCAGTCAGGCAACAGCTGCTCCCAGTCCTCAGGAACTGACCTATTAAGGAGTCACTGGCCAAGGCTGTGAACTGCAGATCACCCCAGTACCAGGGCAAGCTCCCTGCCCAAAAGGCAGCTATTCTAGGGGAGGGACCCCTTCCCCATTTCATACACACACACCAGCCAGGCACGCCAGCAGAATGCTTCAAGTGGCCACTGTTTCCTCCACCCACACAGGGATCCTTCAGGGCTCGCTCTTAGCCTCCCAAAGCTCAGCCTCAGACCATGAGAGCAAAGATCCAAGGAAAAACCTGAATCCCCAGCAAAGTGTGGCAAAGAGGAGGGAGGCTGGGGAAGACGAGATAATTTATTATTCAGAGTAAATACTAGTCACCAGTATTTGTTTCTGGAATCTTGACATGTTTAGTCTCTTTTATCCACACATGTCAATTGAGAGAAACTCCACATTAGGAGAGGATGAAAATAGTGAATCAATGCACAGAGCAGTATCCAGGATCTCTGAGTTTGCCCACGGAAATAAGACTGAAATGAGTAATTCTCTCTGAGCCCACTCATTCCTCTTCTCACATTGATCAACTGGAAAGTTTTTCAAAAGTTCAAGCACACCCATACTCTTTCTTAGTCTCTAAAGAAGGACTAAACTCCTTGTTCTGGAAACCCTGCCTGCTCAGTTAGAAATCACATGCATAAGAATCAGTGGAGAGACTGGTCTGGCTGGAAGGAGGCTGAATGACATTCTGTTGCTCCTTCCCACCCTCCCTAGTTATCTTGCTCCCCTCCACCACCTCAATAGGCACATATTTCCTGCTCTGGTTGCACTTCGCCACTGTGAACAAGGCACCCGCTATTTTCTACAGAGCCCAAGCCCCTTTGAAAAATCTTCTAGCCCATCCATCCTTCTAAATATTTTTTTTTAATGGAAGCAGTCACTTTAAACAGTGTAACTGAAGTCCATTGTCAGAAACTTTTTCCTAAATAAATAATATAAAAGAGTAACTCTGCATCAAGTTAAATACCAGCATATCCACCTTTGTGGTCAAAGGTAAAAATATTAAATATGTTACCTCCATGAAAAGCAGCTTGTGATAAACCATCAGATATTTCATTTCCATGGAGTTATTTTTAGGCAGTTAAGTTGATGAACATGCATCTTAACACCCTAAGTAAAAATTAAAACTTAGGGGTAAGAGTGTGAACACATTGTGATTCTAAATGTGCTTTAACTGAAAACAGTGTCTTCAGAGAAAACTTTTAAAAGGCTCATTCTAATGTTCTTTGTACAATTAAGTTTATTTCCCAGGTTTATAAAATTCAAATGCATATCCACAAAAGAAAGAGAATTCACTATCTTCCCTTCCTTATGACAAAGCCCCAGTAGCAAGTCATTATCACTTTTGGCTAATCAGAGAGAAACCACCTGCAGGAACACTCCCCTTTCTGTTGGTTCCCAGCAGAACCTTCCAAATGATGATTAATCACTGAATAAATGCCGGAATTGACAACAGCATAATGACAAAAAGAAAGCAGAGAAGGGGCCTGAACAGGGGGTGCTTGTGGTCCAGCCCCAGTGGGTGGAAGGGCCGAAGAAGATGGATGACCCCATAAGCCTTTGACACTTGAGTATCTTGTCTTTTAAGAGGGTGGGGGGTGTCACTTCTGCCAAATTCAACAAATAAGGCAGCATGCATCAAGTGGACGTGCTTCCTCTGGCTGTCAGAAGCAAGGAGAAATGTCTTAAAAATTAAACTAATGAGCTTAAATTGACATCCTAAACTCTGAAGATAACAGAAATAAGAGATACTACAAGTGACAGCCTAATCCATTATTGTGGAAGGCATTCGGAAGGTTTCACTGATTACAGCTTCAGATTACCCTAACCATGTCCCTGCTAATTTGAAAAATGATAAATCACTAAGTTCAAACAGAGCTCAGAAGAGTCAATTATACTAAGCAGTGATATCAAAAGCTCATATTTTCTACACTAAGGAATAAAGCATGTTATGCCTAATAAGAAACAGAAATGAGGTCTATTACCCACTCTCAGTTGACCAAGTCATTAGCAATAAGAATGTTTCTCTAATTTTTCAATATTTCCTTTCAGTATATATACTGCCTGCCCCAAGGACTCTTACTAGCCAAAGTTTGTTAACATGAAAAAGATCTGTAGTAAATGAAATACTGGTTTGCAGCCGGCTTAATGTCTTCCAGATACCATCAGTTTTCAGGCCTTTCATGCTCAAATGAAAAGAGCAGTAACTGCCTAGGCTCATTGCCTCCCAGAAGATGGTACCATCAATACCAGCATCTTCTTTACCATGATCATCTTCACTTTGATCAGTTTTTTTTTCTGTAAAACATGAAGAACTTGAAATTCACCGAGAAGTTTCATGAACATCTTTCCATTGGTCCTAACTTAAACAGATACCCACAATCAGGGTCCCTTCCACTGACATAACCTTCTTTGATACTTGTCAATTGCACCTTGTCTCATGGACCACTTTCGGTATTAATTTTTATCAATAGAAAGTATGTCACTGTGGCTGTGACATCATGTACCAAGATTTCCCTGTATTGCTGGGTACATATTTTCTGCATCGTGTCTTGTTCTCAGCCATGCCTAGAACAGTGTTTTGCACATTGTAGGTGCTCAGGAATAGCTGTTAAATGACTTTATTTTCTGTATCCTTGTTCGAGACTCCACCAGCACAAGGTCCTATGTGTGAGATCTTTGAAATCTTTCCCAAGGGAGTTCTCAGGCATGTGTAAGTCATATTAAGACCTGAGTAAAACAAGTACCTTGAAACAATAGAGGAATCTAGGGGTAGATGATTAGAGATGGACTTGTAATAGTCAGTGAACAATCCCATTTCTCACTACTTAAGGTATGGCTGCATTGGGATTGATTTTTCCCGGCAAAATTCAATCTCTACCATCCTCCAATAGCTAGAGAGTTTAACCACGTATTTCAAACAGCTTCAAATTCAAATTCTTTGGCCTGGCTCTAAAACCCCTACCTGAGCTGGCACACATAGCCTGCTTAGCCAACCTCCCCAACCAGCCCACCCCGCACACAGACTCACACACCAAACACCATGCTCAATCCTGCCTCATCTGCCCCCTTCAGCAGGCCTGCTCACCCCCTCCACTCCCATTCAGACCTTCTCTCCCTTCCTGAGGCCACCACCTTCCTCTGGGACTCCTTAAAAGCATACCATCTTGTATCAGATGCCTCAGGAGACTATAACCAGCCACAGGTAAGAGAGCACAGACTTCGGGGTCATCAAGCCATTCCAACTTCTCCATTCACTTTCCCAACTTCATGTTGCTTAAACTTTTGAAGACTGTTTCTAAGTCTGTGAAATGGAGGTGAAGCTATGTACCTTGGAACATTACTTAAAAAAATTAAATGGAACAATGTTTGAGAAATGACTGGCCTAAATACTGCAAAGATTGTGTCATTCACTTCCAAATCCCCAGTAGAAAGCCTTGGGCCTGACATGTAATGGTAAATGTTTACTCAATGTTGAATGAAAAGTGAGCAGACACAGAGAAGGATAAAATTCACAAATGATACAAAGTTTTTAATTCAGTAAAATGCGACAGCTTTGGTTTTTCTCATTATATCTTTTATATTTAGATTATCTTTTTGTAATCCCCTATTTCCCATATCTAACCAACAAAGTCAAATATTAGACATCATTCATTAATAAGCAGCAGAAATTATGAATTTAATCTCTTACCTCGTGTGGAGTCCCAGTTTTTCTTCTCTCCTCCTCCCACACCCTCCCACAGCCCCAAAGGGAAACCCTAAGAGCACCTGAGGGAGCTCCTATGCAGGACAGGTGGGAATTTACTGAGATGGGAGAGCCCAAGGCTCCCCCTGCTGAAGTTTAAAATCAACCAAGGACAGAGAGTTCCCCCTGAAGGCAACTTAAAGCAATATACTTAAGATCAAATAGAAACTAATTTATTGGGGCAACATCATAGAAATTGCTAAGTCATTAGATAACTAATACTTAAGCAGACAAAAGCTGAATATAAAATGTCAGAAAATAAAAGAATAACATGAGGTAGGTATAATTTGATGGATTTGGGGAATTCTTAGTTTTTCTGTTTGGGGGGTGTGTGTGGGGGGGTGTCTGTGTTGTTGTTTTTTGTCTGTATTTTCTAACAACCATATTTTTACTCACAACAATCTTTGTTATAGCTAATTAGTAACCACAAAAAGGAATAACCTCTATTTATAAATTAAGCTATTGGAGTAAAAGAGCAAAATAAATCAGAAGATGGTCCTTATTTCTGAAGACTTTTCTGGGAGTTATTTGTCCCTCATCTTTCTGGATTTTTCACCTTTGAATTTCATATCCAGAAACACACAAAACATGGTCATTTCATAAACAAACCAAACTGTGTCAAATGTACCTTTTGTTCCTAAACCAAAGGGGTTTGAATTTCTAAATGGTGCCATTTTTAACAAGTGTAGCATCAATAACTGTTGTATACAATTCGTTCATTCTCTTCTCTACTGGTCTTCAAAATAGATTTCTTTTCCCCCTATGATTTAGTTTTGTTGGTGATGCTCATAAGGAGAGGATTCAGCATGTAAAATTTGTACCACTGATTATTAGCCCGTGTTAGATATTTGAATTTGGTTCTACAAATAGTATGTGCTCAATAAAATTTACTTCATTATACCCAATGTTCCCAACTCCAAGCTGTCTGCATGCAGTCTAGGAGGGGACTAGACTTCCTCTCAGAGGGCCCAGACCTCCAGAATGTTCTTCTCCTCTTGAGGGGACACAGGCTAATAACTGAAAAGCTGTCTTCTCAGGCAGGCATTTTCCTAAAACCTGTGGGTGGACTGGGATCAGAGATTAAAGTAGTGGCAAGTCTTTATTTATTATGACTTCAGAGTAATCTATCCAAGCCAACCATTTATAGGAACACTCGATGCTCTTATAACTGCAAAGAACATCATTAGTGTTTTTTTTCCTCTCCCAACTACCTGTCTCTGGATGCTGTGCTCACTTTGACCCAGTCAGGGCACAGAAACAGTTTCCTGGCTGAGGGGATGAAATGTGAGGTGGTCACCTCTCAGGCCAGGCTGAACACACTGAGACAGCATGGTCCAGTGACCTAAGCAATGGGCTGAAAATTCCAGACTAATTTTGCTCTTTCTAGCATCAGACTTGCTTTGTGAGGCCAGGTGAAGTACCTACCTTCTCTGGACCTCTGCCTGGCCTTGGTTACTGCATGAAGAAAGTGGCTGCTATGAGATAACACATAACTAATAATGTCTCTGAGCCTCGGCTTCCTTGTCTATAAAACCAGTATGACTATAACTAATGCCTTCATTGCCTCACAGGGTCAATGTAAGACAAAAATGCATATAAAAACTCTGGTAATTTATATAGTGCTCAACAAGTGGTTCCTCCCAGTGCCATTATTAGTAACAGGGTAAACCTGGGACTGAATTCCAGGGCTGCCTATTCCCATTCCAGGACCAACAAAAGCTAAACAGACTGAATTCCCTCTTCTTTCCATTAACATTCAACAAATATGGAACCCACAGACACACACATTTCTGCAAGGGTTTGAACATATTCTGACAATGGCTAAATCCAGAAAATTCCTGAAGCCAACAGCTCTTAATGGCATTTGGCAGTTCTTATGAAACCAAGAAAATGTGGTGCAACATTTTTATTTAAAGCAAATGCTCAAGCTAGGCTCACTTCTCTTTTAAATTCTCAAATGTATAGAAAGTTTCCACATGAGGATTAGATAGAGAATGGCGAGGCTGCTTCCCTCCAGGCTGAATCACACTTGGTCCTCCCTCATTATACCCCTAGTTAATACTTCAATAATTGGGGGGCTATGGTCTTTGCAAATGTCACAGTTTTACCACAGTGTATTTACTTCTGGGTGGATTAGCATGAATGTGTTGATTGTATTGGATTGCCAATTTTGTGGGAGTGATTTGAAAGCTTGCAGAATAAACTATTATTTAACTTGGGGAAATGGGAAGAAAAAATGGCAGCTTTTTATGTTTTGCTCTCTTTGGTTCATATTTGCATGAAATCCTTATAACCAAAGGCAGCTGGAATCCCAAGTAAAATGATAACATTGGTGGTGAGAACTTTAGACCTGGCTGGAAGGTGGGGCTTGTGTAGGAGGCAATTTTTCCACACAAATGTAAAGCATAAGAAATATTTATTAGTAGAAATTACATGTAAAGATTAGGACAAAATAGGCTTGTTTTTGAGGAAACTTGTTCACAGTTCAAGCCAAAAATATTCAGCCAAGTTGGTTTCTATATAAAGACAGAAACCACTTGCAAATCCACTTGCAAATATTCCACTTGCAGTGGATATATTCATATCCACTTACAAATATTCAACATTCTGTAGAATGTTTGCTTGTTATTCATTATCCAGAAGAACCCCTCATTTGGGGTAATAATCCATTTGATTGTTTATACAAGTAAGTAGTTAACTGCAAAATTAAATCTTACCTTTTCTGAAATCATCAGAATCAAGGATGGGACAATTAATAAAGCCAATGTAAAGAGAGTGTTGAGTTTTCACACACAGGCACTGCTAACTATACATGAGAATCCTGTGTGACCACATCACTGACATTACAAGCCGAGGGAGTTGCTCTTTTCTCCTCTTTGGCTCCAAAGTATCTCTTGTGCCTTGTTCCTCTGCCCTCTTTAGTCTCCTGAACATACTACTAATAATCTCTATGATGATCACAGTGTGCATGTCATAGCAGAGACACACACACGGGGTGAATGGCAGCCACCCTTGCCATACTGCGCAGGTGATGAGCTTTGCCCAGAGTGTGTTGGTGAAGCTGGGACTCCAACTGACTGCCTCCAGAGAGCAGGACATCACTGCTAGCTGAGCCGCAGGACTTACCAGGTCTTGAGTAAGCAGAATCTAAATAATAGGAATGCCTAATTATTATTGTTGTTTGTCTCCTTTTTTTCCTTAAGTAGAAAATGGAAATATACAGTGAAAGTGTGCTATAGTAAAAAAAAAAAAAAAAGTACTGGGATAAAAGGCTAGAAATTTGGTAGTCCCAAGACTGCTTCTTACAAGTTCAGAGAGTCTGAGCAAGTAACTTATCTCTCTGGTCCTCAGTTTTCCAATCTGAAAATGAGTGGATTAGACTACACATTTGAACTTTTTCAGCTTTTAACCTCTTT